>NC_092689.1:27725195-27730195 GCF_964275005.1 Diadema setosum | reverse complement strand
AATGAAAAAAGTTCTTCAAAGTCATTTAAATCACTGGTAAACAATGATATCCGAATATACATTTACTCAACGTCAAATCGCGTAAATTTTTATTTTCGGTTAATAAAATAACCCATTCTTATTCTCCTTGCGTGATGTTTGGTTTCATTATTTTCTGTACGTCGTAAACTAAATTAAACGTTAGGCATAAACTAATACAATCCTTTCTGTTTGTTTTAGATATTTGTCTTCAGAATAATCATCCATGAGTGGAAGATAAATTCTGTGACCACACATCAAGAATCAAATCAAGCATGAGATATCAAATATATTCACAAATAAATCTCTAAACTTTATGAAGGCCGCAATCATTGTCCAGCTAAAAAGCAATAGATCTGAGCGATAAGAAAGAAAGATCTTTGACAATAAAAGACCACTATACATGATGATTCGCTCGTTGTCAGCTTTATAGTTTCGGTCAACGTCTGAGATGTTCTAGGTCAAATCAAAATGAAAATTAAAAAAACAGAACTTAGTCAAGCATGCGGTATCAACACAACGCAAGGTAAGTAAACGGAATGATAACAGCGACCATTTTCTATTGAAACAAGTGCGGTGACCAAACAGGCTGTTATCTACCCTAACCATCAATCGACGCTCATTACGGCTCAAACTCGTCAGTTGCCACGTCTGTCTAACTGAAGAGTCGACTGCAGTGATGTGGATATTACAACAGGGCCAAGTCATTGAAGAGAGTAATTACCATGACAACTCGTCGGTCGTCCGTTGGTCATTCGAAACAAGTTCCCTTCTTGAAGGACTTTCAAAATGATAAAACAAAGAAAGACGTGAAAAAAATATTATATATCGTACATTACATTTCAGTGTTTCCTTCTAATGAGGTGATATGAATTTTCAATACGTCAACATAGAGTGGCTAAAATATAACATCACGATGCCGTCGACATCCATTAGTGTGTGCGTGTGTGTGTGTGTGTGTACGTGTGTGAGACAAAACAGACTGCGAGAGGAGGTCGTGTTGTACAATGTCTGTACAATGTTAGTGTATAATGCAGTTTGTCTTTCTATAATGTTTTGTTTTTGTTCTGTGAATGTGAATTTTGTGATATGAAATTGAACGAAATTTGAATAAAGAATTTAAAAAAAAGTGTTGTCACAGTATTCCACAAAACAATGTCACACAAATGAGGTCCAAATGAGTTCACGTTCACGTTTCTCCCGATATAGAATGCACATGAATTAAACCATCAATTTACTACCAATAGTGTCCTCCTGAATAACTGAGCAGCATAAAATGAAAATGGCAAGAATGGCATATAATGTTTCGTTCATGATTTCTTTAATGGCAAAACCCTCTTGTTTGTTTTTACTTTCGTTGATGCAGTACCATATACAGCAAATTACATATTTAATAAGATGGTGCATTGCAAGGAATAATATACATCTGTTTATTTGATAGGAAAAAACAACAACAACAACAGTAGATCAGTGAAATATACTGTATCTTAGTAGAAACATCGAAGAGGTGAACAGAAGTACTTCTGATAGAATAATGCTCTTTGTAGGCATTGGGAGAGACGTCTGAATCAAGCTTCAACCATAGTCTTTATCATGCAGATACATTCTTCCTCATGACTCTTTTCAGTTTGCATCAGGTATTTCACCTCGTCTCGAAATCTGATAAAACAAAAGAAGATGAATAGTCGTACAGCTCGTAATTTTGTAGAAAATGGGGAATTGTGCCCAAGCTACATTACTGAGTCGTTTCAAGCTTCCATTGTGGCAACTCTCTCACAAGTATGCTTTCTTTCCTTTATATCTTTCTTACTTGCTTTCCCTCATTCATGTATACGTGTGCCATCAATGCTATCACTTGCTACTCATTATGATTCGTGAGCAAGGCGAACCAAAATAATGTCGGCAATTCGGGCAATAAACCGAAAACGGGTTGAATGAGCTGTTCTCATCTCTCGCAGCGGCATTGGTAAACGTCGAATGCGTCACACAAAATCAATCTACACAGAATGATGTTACACTATTTGGATGAATTCTCAGAGGATTTACTTTGTACATGAGTTTTACTCGTTAAGCAACCATTGTTTTGCGATGCTTATGCGTCCAGCACTAAACGAGTGTCTTTCGTACGTGACCGGCATGATGCCGATATGGCTCGGAACATTGAGTCGACAGTGTCAGAGATGGGTTTGGGGATTTTGACAGAGATGCGTGCTTAATTACTGTTGAGTTCAAGATTTGCATGGCTAATTGAACATTATTTGACCTTCATGGGGTCTAATCATGCCCATTCACGGGCTGGCAAGGACCTTATTATGTCGGTTGAGGGTGATATCTCACCAGAGCCAGTTCAGAAGTGCTCGTCATTCCGAGCCATACATTCGCGAGTGGATGATACTCAGGGGTCGTCTGCGAGCCCGAGTTGAAATGGGAGCGGGTTTTCAGACCCGATTTCTTAATGAGCTACACGGCTACCTCTTGAGGATGACGGGCGCGTGTTTTTTCGAACACTCATGTGTTGCAATCACGGTAGCCTCAAACAGCGGCAAAGATTAAAGGGAGAAGGAAACAGCGACTCGCATTACATGGGGACATTCATCATGATAATATGCGCGAAATTACGCGAACGAGGGATCCATTCTCCCAGCCCGCCGGAGCCCCGGGGCTGTCGGTGCAACAGACGGTGGCTCGTCTGACGGAAATGATGCTATTAACCAAATCTCATAATCCCGAAAAGAATGAAAGTACACGGGTAAACTAACGTACTAAGAATGGGCTCGTTTTTGACCTTGGGGTATCATTACTACGCTTAAAAAACATCTGAACGTTACAACAACCCCCACAAACACAAAAACAACGTTATTCGGAAACGTGCTATACTTCTAAATGTCACATTTGAATAAGTTGAATGGGTTACCGGCACAGACGTATACTCGGTTTTTGTTGCTCGGTGAACAAGGTTTTGTGATTAGGTTTTGGGAAGGGATCATGCCTATAATACAACCAATTGAATTAGCAGCAAACCGAAAATGCCGCACGATTAATTATGAAAAGTACACGGAAGGGCCAAACGTCATTGGGAAGGGGTGAACTTTTGACCAATTTTCTTGCCTTTCCTCTCTCCCCTCCCTCTTTTTTTCACTCGCTCTCCCTCTCTCTTCTTTCTTGGTTTCTCTCTTTCACTCAGTATGGAAGCTAATGATTGTGCTGCGTCATTATCATCATCTGTTTGACAGAGCGTCTTCAATCAAGTCGCTCTAGTCTTCTCCCGCTACAACCTTACCTGACTGCCATGATGGTTGACAAGTGCACATGCACCCATCCCCGCGGAGTCGCTCACCCCTCACGTGATCACGTCCGCCCAAACTGCAACAACAACATCGAAGCGAGCCCTGCTAATGTCACATTCTTGGGAAAGATTTCGACTTACCTATATAGTAATCAGCGCAGACGACAAGCATGCACGTACTGCGATGGCTCACAACGTAGTGTTTATAAGTTGCTATCTATACTTTTGACAAAGAAAGTCGATTGCACTAGGTCTATCTTTTCATCGGTATTTTTGAAGGCGAAAGACGCAATGTACTGAAAACGTCTTGAGTTTAGTGATGGTTCATATATTGTCAAAAATCACCTTCGAAAAAAAAAACGCTTTTTAGAGCTATGATAATTAGTTTCGCACACAGATTCACAAAATGTTAATAACTGCTAACAAACATCTAAGTAATTACAAAGGGTAGTCATTTTTATATCTTGAAGATTCTACAACTCTCTGGGATGCGGATATGAAAATATTATTTACCACTTCTTCCCAATATGACTCGTGGCAATCTTACAACTGTATTTCGTACTTAATTAATGTTCTCTACTCTGTAAGTAATTATCAGATAAGTCAAATCCATATAGAGAATAGTATGAGGGTTTGATGCTGGGATATTGGGAATAACACGTCAATCAATGATAATACTATAGAAGTGGTGTTAATATTGTTGTTACTGTTATCGTCATGATCTCCACTATTAGGCTAGATAAATGCATATACTGACAGGTGGTCATTATTGTTTCATCATCATTATAGTTATTTAGTCGTATCGCAATTGCTGTTATCATTACTATCATCATCATCATCAACATCGCAGTAATCGTACCTTGTAACAAAATATAGAAGACAACAACAAACAAGTATGTTCTCTTCTTGTGTTCATTTTCTTTTATTTGTTGGGTTTTTTTCACATGGAAAACAAACACTAGTACAATGTATACAGGAAATAATTGTTGTCACAGTGTACTTTTTGTATTGTAAAACAAAAGGCAATCATGTTATGTCAAGGACTATTGCTAGATAGGTCTACAGTAACACTGCGCACGCAAGGTACATGTATATCGAGAGAGATCTTAAGCCTCCAATACGTGGTATGCGAAACAGGGGATCATGTTGGAAAGCGTGCCTGGTATTTACTCAATTCAAATCTCAACCATGCAAATCTTGAATATCATGGTTTGCGGTTTGCAGTCTCTCCGTTGCCTTGAGAGTAATTTAGAATAAAAAGCCTTGTAATATCAAACGGCAAATAAACGGCTTTACTTCTGATATTTTTTTTTCTTTTAAGGAAAGACTTTTATGAGCTCGGAAATGGGTTAGATAATTAGATATCGCGTCCAAATCCATAAACCATTACTGGATTGGAAAACCGTCCGGCCGACATAATGTGAAATATTCGTTCCCTGATGAAGGCGGGCTGTATGACGTACTTTGTATGGTGTCTGTAAAGCGAGCATAATCCTCTCCAACCACTCCCCTCTATCACGAGGAGCAGGAAAAGGAAAGATACTAAAGTAAGGAAGTCTGTGCGTCGTCTTGTCAACCTTTACCCGACCCGACCGTCGCAAACATCCACCAAATTGCTTTTATTGTTTGGGAATATCCTAAAATTATAACCATACCTTGTTTTTCCAATTTCAGTTGGATTTTGTTCGTTCTTGTC
>NC_092689.1:27482695-27720195 GCF_964275005.1 Diadema setosum | reverse complement strand
ATCTTTATAAATGGTGCTTACCAGCACATGCATCTAAAAGCAAAAATGGTACATGTATTTGGCAATATAAACAGACAAAGATTTTGAATACATTCAACGCAAAATAATGAACTGCATGCTTTCCCAAGTTAGTGTTAAGCGGTGTTACTACTGACGGACCATGGTCACCTGGACTACGCAAGTTAATCTTTTGTTTGAATATGATTAATGAATTCCATAGTTAGTTATGTCGGGCAAACGTATGCATTACGTCGTTTGGAAACGAGTGAAACGTCTAACTAACTGAGAAAAAAAAAAAGGTCATTTGTACCTATGTGCACATGAGCTAACTCGAAACTGGCTTCATGGGATACGTAGTAGATCCTGTAGAGAATAAAAGAAGGGAATGATACACAGTTTGTTATAACATTGCTGCTGCTTTGAGGATAGAAAGTCACATTCTAAGAACATTGCGAGTTCTCGACAAGACAGTACATAATTTTGATTTGCCTGTCACAAAGTCACAAGTAAACTACTATTCAGCGAGAAAAAGATGATAATCATTTAAGCTAGTACAATGTTGGAGTCTCTTATAATGTGAATAATTATGAATTAATACATCATTATGCAGCAACCGTATAATCACAATCACATGACATCGAATTACCATGAGCACTGTGGAAAAATTTTGAGACATCATGGTATAAAAAAAAAAAGAAGGAAGTTTCTATGCAGTGTATTCTGTGGCAGAACTTTAATATTTGCCTATACATCAGGCAGTGGATGGAGAAGGTTTTAAAGATACTATCACTGATCATTGGCGAATTTGTATGTGATCATGTCTGTGGACTGCAATAATCTAAAGAAAATAAAAAGAAGCAGAACAGAATTAAAGAAACGCAGCTCTTCATGAGATGGAAACATATCTGCAATATTGCTTCCAAATATGCACTGCAGAGAAATCATAAGCGTTTATTATGTTCTAGAAGACGACTGACCTGGTACTTTCAGCTTTTAGGAGGGATGGCAGAAAGAGCGATGCAGTTCGACACCAAAACCATAGAAATCAAATCTGTTTTGACATAATTTTATGCAACTCACATGCCAATTTCATCTATATGCGACGTCATTGAGATAAAGACGGTAGTCAGTTGCTGGTAGTGCGCTCAGGTGAAATAATAAATTGCATCCTCTGTTGCCATTCTGTTTCCTTTCAAGACATATGGTTATGACTTGTACCTCGAGACATCTTCACAAGAATGTTTGTTTGTTTGTTTGTTTGTTTTTTTCATTTCCATCTGAGAAGATGGCTGGATAGCTCGTATTCAGCTGCAATAGCTGGTCTTCCATGGGCTCCAGGTGGATGTAAGGTGGGGCCACTTCACGGGGTTAAACACCCTGCTCTTTGCGATGAATAAATGAACTGGGTTATTTTACGTGCATGAGCTGTGACTCTCTCTCACACATGAGACCTCCGTTTGATGTCCTATTCGAGGGACAGAGTGTTTTGCCTCTTACTACTTTAAGGGACGGTATGATTACACACAACATTGCTCAATGGGACTCGGGAATCGAACCGTGGTCCTTTAGATCGTGAGGTAGATGTGCTACCGACTAAGCTAACTCACCGCCCTGAATATAGGCTATATACATCATGTTCCTCTGTGAGATTGCCTTGAGGAGTCATGTCTTGAACCTCCTTTAGAAAGTGGAGAGAAACCGCAGTCATACGGAAGAAGACGCCATGGAAAACGGTATTCAGACCAAACTTTGGCACAGCCAATCACTGATAATCAATCATATTTTTTTTTTACGTAAGCAATATGTATAATACATATTTTTGTCTGTCTGTTTGTGTTTGTGTTTCATAGTGTGTGTGCGAGCTCGCGAGCTCCCCTAAGTTAATAAGACCCACGAGCTATTCATCAGGCAAACGATGAGGCCCACGAGCTCGACTTTATTCGAAAAAGGCCACGAGGTCGACATCACATCATGGGGCTTAAATATTGACGTAGTGTCGAGATCGTGGGCGTGATTAACTTGGCATGAACGTCTAGCTCGTAGGCTGTATTACACGTGGGTGTAAAACTCATGGACTTTTTTTTCATATCTAGCTCGTGGGCCGTATGACTCGTGGGAGTCTAGCTCGTGGGATAACCCCGTCACACGAGATCCCTTTACCTGTTTACACACCGTAAGAAAGCTGGTTGGACTTCCCAAACCATGCCCCAAGATACCATGTCAAGCTTTTGCCTATCAGACTTAGGGATATTATGCTTTACATTTACGTAGGCCCATATACACATTTACATTACTTGAAATTTATTTAAATCTACATTTACACAACTTTACATTCATTTATGAAGTGCTATCGAAGTCCCTCACTTTATCTGTATGCCAGTAAGAATGTGGCATCAATTAAAATGGATTGTTATGCAATTTTGTTTCAATTAATGAGTTTTGTGTATCAATACCTGTCAGGTGCTATAATCAATAACTTGACTTTAGTGAGCCCTACGATCCTCATGCTGTTCTTTTCTCTTTTATTTTTTTTTTGGTTGTCTTCTTGTTTTGTTATTTTAGTATGTATGAACGCTTGTTTGGGTGTATTCTACTCGTTTAGTCCTATAAAAAAAACAATGATTCTGAAAGTGCATACTCGTAGATGCACGCATGCTAATTACGTACATACAAACACGTATTCACCCACATAATAATTATTCAAGTATTCAACATTCAAGTGAGAGATTAAAAAGATTATTTTTTTTCTTGTTTGGTTTGTTTTTTAAATTCTGCATACGCAGTCTGTTATAAGTTGTAAGATCTTAAAAAGATGAGCGGCTTGTCCGTCAACGATACAGCGATATGTGGTTTTAAACATCAAAGACGTTTCCCGAAAAAAGAGCATCGCTGTTTATATGCAGTTTTGATGAGATGCGGAGAGTTATACTCTGTACACTTAATATAATATCACCATTGTGACGGTATGATATCCACGTGGACTCGAACATGAGCTTTATTGTAAGGAAGGGAACGCGGCATACCTCCCAAACCATTGGATATCCAATTTCTGCCTCAAATCGGTCGCAAATAACCACGGCGAATATTGTGACAAACACGATATCCGATGTGAAATTATCTTGACACCCGCCGTCCCATTCACGCTCTCCGTGTTGAAGGGGGGTGGTGTATGTTATGACTCATCTGTGATGGCGTGTATGTCTATCACACCAGTCAAAGATAAAATAAGGGGTAAGTTTCTTGATGTTGCTACTGTGGTTGTTAATTGCTGATGTTATTTTGTGCTAGTGTGTAACTTATCTATTTCATATAGAGAAGTTATACTTTATTCCCGCCTCTTTTCTCGTAGGCAAAAAGGAGCAGGTGGAATACAGGGATCCGACTACGAACTGCACACTGGCAAAAAGTAATCATCGGAGATGAAAGGACTTGTATTTTATTACTTACTATGTAAGATACGCATAAGTGAAAAGAAAAGAGAAAGTAGATGAGCCGTTTCTTATAGTACATGTACAATTATGGAATTCATCAAAATTTTTCAGCGTGATTATGCCTGCAAATTTATGACTATGATCTTACTCGCATATAACCAACATGGTAACTAAGCTGTTGCCAGCCAATGATAAACGGCACTGTTCTATACAATTCGTCAAGATGTTGCCTGCCCCTTTCTCTTTTCCCTCCCTGTTATTTTTTGCACCTCTTCTTTAAACTTCTTCGTCCTGCTCTTCCCCTCTTCTTCTCCTCCTCGTCCTTCTTCTTTTCTATTTTGTGTCATCAAATTCTCTTCTTTCTTCTTCCTCTTTTCTTCTTGTTCTTCTTCTTCCGTTCGCAAACTGTCGACAAGTGAGCATAAAGTCAGCTCGACCTTCTTACCTCATTAAACTCCGCCCCCGTGTTCCCTGCATTGTGGAATCGTAGCATGAAATGTCTTTGACCTTCCCTGGACGAGTGGAATTTCAGAAAGGAATAAAAACGGCAGAGAGAGAGAGGAAAAAGGGGGAGGAATCTAATCCCAGTAAGAGGAATGTTTCGGGGAGTTAACGCAGAAAGCGGATGTTAACTTGAGAATGCCACGAAAGAGGCGGGCCTGACATTCGAGCCAGAAACTTCGGAGTGGTTGCCCCGAGATTACCCCGAGGGTCATTGCCCGAGGAAAGGGGAATATAAGGACATGATGGGAATAGAGAGATAAGGCATAGAGAAAGATGTATATGAGAACATAAATGGACAGGGACAGATGTACAGGCTCGTCTGAGTATCAAGTTGGGAGGGAGATAGAGACAAACTGTTTGAGACTGGGAGGAACGACAATAACAGTATAACAGAAGAGATAAAATATTTAGATGCTGTGAAAACATAGATGTAATACCAACAGGTGATTCACCTGAGGGAAAAAAAAAAGAATACTGTGAGATACCATGGTAAGATGGGATCTTGACCTTCAGGAACTTGTGAACTATTCGTCATGTGACGTCACGTTTCAGTGTGATGCGCCAAAATGTCCCTCATTGGCATTTACACCGATACAACCACAGCATCAATAGTTATTACTATTACTAACACTGTCGCTGATAGTAGCATTGCTACTACGACTGCACTTCTTACAGTAATATTTCTTCTTACCAAATAACTACAATGAATGCTTCAACAGCATACGATAAAAGCATCCAACCGTTTACTATACACTAATGGCTACTGGTAAGTCTGCTTAACTACTATACTCCTATAACTACTATCACTAAAATACTATATACTAGTAGTATGTGAGTGATGCGTAGTAACACTGCTACACTCACCTAACTCTTCTACTACCATAATGCTGCATTCTCCTTCACGTTGTCTCACCCTTTCTGATACTACTAAGTGCTACAACAACTTCTATTTCTACTGTTGCGGCTACTGATCGAGCTTCTATTCTAACTACACTACTTCTACTACTTCCATACCACTACTGCTCTGGCCATAAGGTGTTACTGTCATTACTACAGCTATTACTAATATTCTATTCCTACTACATTATATATTCACACATACTACAACTACTAATATACTACTGATGATGATGACGATGATGATGATGATGCGATGATGATGATGATAATAATAATAATAATAATAATAATAATAATAATAATAATAATAATAATAATAATAATAATAATAATAACAATACTACTACTACTACTACTACTAATAATAATAATAATAATAATAATAATAATAATAATGATAATAATAATAATGATAATAATAACAATAATAAGAAGAAGGAGGAGGAGGAGGAGAAGAAGAAGAAGAAGAATAGTATTTTTGCTTTCCCACCAATAATGATAGCAGTGAAGAAGATAATGACCATGATGATTGCGATATTAATGATAACGATGATAAAAGCAGTAACACTGTGATCGCCCCTCAACAACGTGGTGGAGATGTTCGATCTTGGGGTGTGACTATGTGAAGTGCTGAAGTTGACCCTCCAAAGAGTATAAGGCGTTATACTGTGAGGAGGAAAACGGGGCCTCACATCACATCCTTTCCCCGCGCATCTTGAGGCGCGACGACAATGCCGTACGAGAGCGACTGCGTGGCGACGAAACAATTCGGAATGCAAACGGTAGGGCCTTATATCGGAAAGAAAAGATCACAGAAAGGGTTTCCTAAAGAGTAATTTCTTTGGGGTTTCAATTTTGAAGAAGCACCACACACCTAATATCGTTCCTATGTAGGTGATTCTCGTGGACTAATACATTCAGATTGTCCACAATATAGTCAAGATTCAAGCTGAAACGGTGTACTCAAGCTCGGATTTCATGGTTTACATGGTACCGCAATGTTCTGCAATCCATAACGCGTATTGTTGATGCTGTTGACGTTGTTGTTTTCGCCTAGGTTTTTGTTTCTCAATTGTGACAGGCTAACGAAATGTAAAGATCACTTGCATTAAATATTTCTGCTATCTTGCTCAGATGTATTTTGTCTTATACTTCAGAGACGTCATTATTCATTGGCGAGGTGATGCACTAACGCAGTAATCACATGTTATGATGCCGCTAGGCATGAAGAAGACTATAGGCCTACTGAAAGAGGTAAGCAACGACACCGATCGCCCTAAACGGGCCTATCATGGCATTATGTTTTGGCTCTCAAACGTTTGTGAATGATGGGAGGAATAACGATATGTTCTTTCAGAATGGTTTCATTTTGCTCGTTCTCCCCTGGTCGACAATCGTGTGAATAGAGCGGACGACCGAAGCATAACGGCGAATCGAGCCGTGGATGGGTTCCCTGACGCAGACGATCGCTCCAACAACCGCTCGAGCGCGGAAGCGCGGGAAAGGTGTTACGTGATCAAAGGAGAGGCGATTTCGCCGCTTCATGTTCCCCTAGTTGTAGTAGTAACATAGCAACCCATCAGGGTATGAAGTCACGAATGGTAGGTATGAGATGTAAGATGCATTAATTGAAATTATATCATCAGCGGCATTGATGGTAAAGTCATCAAAAACAGAGATGCTGAGACTTAATCGGTGTATGTACGGTGCATGATGATAACCAAGTATGTTCTTCCAAGGAGGTACTATGCGAGCCTATGGTAACTCCTTGATGCTACTAACTTTGTAACGTCAACATCGTGGAAAGAAAATGACATATTAACAAGCATGTTGTGTTATGTAAAAACTATGTTTTGTTAATGCAATATTGCGTTAGTATTGTTCTGTTTGGTATATCGATAACACTGCAAATATTGTTATTTCCTTCGAGGTTTTACAATGCAGAATTTGTTTCCTTCTTGAGAAAAGTGAATATCACTAAACCAGGAGACTATAATGGACTATTGCACAACGGTCACAACATCTTTCCGTTTTAGGCCTGCATATTCAATCCGAGCCATCTCCAAGCAAATGTTCGGAAAATTGTAGATTATTAAGGTAAACATTTTGACCTATAAAAGGTATGCATGCAATTTGCTTTGATGTATCTTTAATGTTCGTATACTGCATAAGAGATACTTTTTCTTTTGTTACGAGATACATGGCAAAATGTTAATGTATAATATCTGAACAACAGCAAGGAAATTCATACTCGGTGAAATTCTTTGAAACACAGGAGAAGGTATTAAGTGACGTAGAATTCTTCTATGGTCGTGCGAGTGCAGAAAGACGTGAATGAATAGGCCCCTACCTAATAAGAAAAAGTAAACCCCATGATGAGTATATGAGGTGACTGCCAAAAAAAAATATATATATAATTATTTTGTAGGTCACTGAAAGAAAAATAACATTGTTGTCTAATTCCGAACGGCTATATCACAGGCTAATTTAAGAAAAAACACATGTGTGACATATAACGCCAGAGCAGACCTGCCGGCTAGCTTGACAACATGCTGTGGTGTCGGTTATCACTTCGTGAAAACACGCTGAACTATCGGGCATATGGCACCGCACCTCGCCGTCACCGCCCCGTTAGCGGGCCGCCAGGGCTTCGCTGATTTATCGCACCCGATAACAGACATCTGAGAGGAGCGTAGAGAAACGCCGCGGTCGGGGAGGGAGAGAGAGTGAGAAGGGGGAGCGAGTGCCGCCGATGGCTCATAAATTTCGCTGGCTGTAAAGGCGCTGAAAGAAGACGGAGTCGGGGCGAGTTAAAGGCGGGGCGCTCTCGCAGCGATCGTATCGCAAAACTCCGCAAAATCGCCTACGAGTTTTGCGTGCAGGCGACAAGAAAGCTTTTAAACCGTTTGTTATATAAGACAGTTTCTTTCAGCCAAACCATGGTCAAACCAGTTCTCAGTTCGCTAGGTAATTGCACTACCCTTAGCTTTGATAGTTGATACCATTCTTACAGACATTTGGAAACAAATGACATTAAATAACATGCTGTTGCATCCTGACCATGCACAATAGCACAATATATTAATTTGTGAAAACATGGTTTCCTGCACATGCTTGACAGTTGTCGACCTTCTCATATTTGAGAGTTAATCCCGTCACCTTTGATAAGAGTAATTCATGCTAATGCCAGAACGTATTTGTTGAAAGTGGATGTTATTTGCCTACTTATGTTCTTGTTCGCCTTGTGGTATGACATTTTAACATTATAATCTATTCGTCTTTTTCTTTTCTTTTTTTAAGAGCAGGACACAGATAGATCCTTCAGTTGGGTTTTACTTGGCTGACCTTTGTTATCTTCAAGTCCGAAAGACGCTTTTTGAGAATTCTGTTTCACATTTTCGCTCTAACAGTCTCTTATCTTTGGTGTGAATGTTCGGCACATCCACATGAAGCGAACTGTTCAGAGCGCCCGTCCCTTCTAACGCCACGGGGGTCACGGATTTGTGTGCTTTTGAACGTAGTGGGCGGTATTACTATCTTTCTCCTGGTGAGGCAGTAGACCTAAGCTTGTCTTGTGGTAGCGTCATGAAATTGACTACATGTATTTTCTACCTGACACAGTGATGATTTAAACCGATATCAATAATGGTACCGATGAAAATAACGTGATTGTCAATATGCTCATTCTCTTCTTTGAAATGGTTCGTATATACCACATTTTGTATATTATCCTAGTAACTGCGCATTATGAATGCCCTTTATCATTCCTATTACAACTGATATGCTTGTATCAGTTTTGTCTGTCTTTTTCTCTTAATGTCACATCATAGTGTTTCATAATGTACAGTATATCCATAGTAGGCGACAATAAATCTTGCAGATCATCCTTGAGAACAGGTTATGGTTCGCTACATTACATACGCCTTACCCAAGAGCACATGGTCATAGCTAATACGTCACGCATAATTTACCATTGCATCATGACTCTGGTATCCTAACTACGTACGGCACGCTCGGCATTACAAGCTTGCTTGCCAAGTCCGCATCATTCAGGCACATCAACACGCACGCAGTGAACAAAAACCACCTGCCAATAAGCATTATACGGAATACGGAGTTTGGAATACTAGTGTGATACGATCACAGAGGTTACACACTAGTAAATGGTGAAGCAACCTCTTTGAATATGACACGCCTATTAGTATACACGGTGATTCTTCCACGAAGGGCTTGCAATGACGAACCAAAACACTGAATACAAGTTATCGGCACGGTGTAGGTGTTACAAAAAACTACAGTGGCACATTATCAAACATAGATAACTATTTCTGACAAAACTTGTGTAAATTCAAAATGTACTGGAAACAAATCTAACAAAATGTTTAACTAGAATTTCAGTTTTCGAGGTCATGTGCATTGGCAAGACGATAGGCCTACACTTACATACACAAACATCGTCCAAATTCGGGGTTTTCCTCCACAGATAGAATATTTATATGACAAAGAAATGAAATAAAATAAGTGAAAGGACTAACATAACAACGGGTAAGATACATACCATCTGGTTCAGATTCACCTATACATCTACACGATCCATCTCCTATGAAGCATCAAACGCTATTTTCATGTGATCAACGCAAGATGGCGCTCGTCTGCTTACATGACAGGAACATTTTCTTTCTTTCTCATTTAATTGCTCTGCCTTTGACAACACTACTTCCAAGGGAAACAAGATCTATTAGTATTTGAATTACTTTTGCATTTCATTTTGTGAATACGTAGTAAGCGAATACACTGCCATCGGCAAGGCAACCAATCTCGTCAGTCAATTCTCAGTTTATCTCGCGTTTAAGAAATGCTGTCCCAAGACATGCTACTAGTTAGAGTTCCTACTTTCCTAAAAATTAAAATTTTGCTTTATAGGTTTCTTTGTCTCATTAGCTGTATTTGGCATTATGTGCACATGAAGTAGCGGGGGGGGGGGGGGCTCAGTAGAGCCTCTACCACAGAACAGGCTCTGTCCATGAAAAATGTAATGCCATTAATTCCTCTCTTATAAGTGTACTATGCCATTACGTGAAAAACCCCGACGTGAATATCACGCGACATGAAACGCCGACTCAAGCTGGCGCTCGTCCACTTGTAAGTACAGCCACTAATATTCCGAGTTATTTGATTGCAACAGTGCCCCGTCACGTTGGGGACGCACCATGCGTGTATCTATCAGTATCAATAAAGTCAGTTTTGTAGATTTAAGAGAGCACGGAGAGAAAGGTTAATACAGATTCTTATCTAGAAAGATATGTCTTACGATGATTCATGTAATTTGTACTTTCCGCCATCCCTACTTATAAAATATGAGCGATATATAAACAAGTAGTACAGACACGGCCACGGGGATGCGCGAACAGAAATCGCCCAAAGATTGATTACCCACACAACATTATAGCTCTGATTTACACTTTTACACATATTTCTAGACGGGATTGACTTTTGCTTTCAATGATTGTCTTATCTTTACACGAAATCTAAATTCATTTAATGATAAGCAAGCTAGATATAATCGACATTTATATGTCAGAGCTCAAAATAAATCTTCAGCTTCGGCAGGCATCAAACCCCGATCACCAATACAATGGCACCTGTGGAATTCTTTTGCGCACCAATAGAAAACTGACGCATGTTTGAATAGCCATGGTCAGTTCGAATTTCAGCTCTTGAGCCACCTTGATAAGCTTTTATGACTTTTAAGAAGGGCACTTTTTCTCTTCCGTTTGAACTTATTCAGCCATGAAGTCAGAGGATAATTTCTAGGTTAGTGTTATTGGTAATAATGTTTTACCTTATGTTATGATGAACTACATGTATATGAATTGTTGAGAAAATGCTTTGATTGATGTTATGTTTTTGAATCTTAATTGCTGGTATGTATGTATATATGTATGTATGTATGTATGTATGTATGTATGTATGTATGTATGTATGTATGTATATATGTATGTATGTACAAATAAATGAATATATATATATATATATATATATATATATATATATATATATATATATATATACATATACAGATGGTGTGTGCATGAGTGAAGAGTTACAGTACTTGTGTAAAGAGCTCTAGTTCATTATGCTGTGAATAACATCCATACACACAGACATGTAACAAGCATCAACACGTCCACGACAGACAACAGCTCTCATACACCAATACACCAGTCTGCAGTTAATGATGGTTGAATATAACCCATAAATTTATATCATAGAAATGAAACAGTCGTAAAAGTAGATACCATCCACAATAAATAATCCAAATTGCCTTTATAGCAACAAGCTCCCTTATATGTTTAGAAATATTCTTTCTCTACAACATCAAGTTGTTTTTCTCAGATGACCTGTATCTGCTCATGCACAGAATGTGTAACTCTGAACTGGCACTATACAATCTTTACTGTGCTTTTAATGTACACATGTTGCTGTTCTGCAATCACAGTCTTTCCATTCATCAGGATTGGATGATTTCCCCCCCCCCCCCCTTGCATCTTTGCCAGCAGGGTATACATGTATGTAGTCAAAATTTTCAAAGCCTACCCTAAACCTTGCTTTCAATGATGCTGAGAGCTGAGATGTTGTCATCAGTCATACAGGCAACTTGCATTATAACAATGTCCCTGCAGTTTTCTTAGGTTATATGTACATCTGTATTTTGATATAGCCAAACAAATAAAGTACACATAAAGATATACACATGTATAGCTATTAAAAGATAATAATGTTGGGACCTGAATTTTTACCTTGTTTTAACAAAAATTTGTTATAACTGTATTTATTATAATTGGAATGCACTGTACAAAGCCCTTCTCTATTTAGAAAGGAATTGTATGATACTGATACATAGTGTAAAGTGGACTCCTGTCATACAGTGAGTGGACTCCCGTTGTAACGAAGTCCTCGTGACCAGTAGTTTTCTTTGGTTATATCGAAATTTTGTTATAACCGAACAAATAAACAATGAAAAACATAGAGCGGATAATGACGCGGCCTGAATTTTTACTTTGTTGTAACCGGAATTTTGTTATAACCGTGTTCGTTCTAACGGGAGTGCACTGCAACAAAGTCCTTGGGACTGGCAGTTTTTTTTTTCCCCGTTATATCAAAATTTTGTTATAAACGCACAAATAAAATATAAAAATCATTGAGTAGATAATGTTGTGGCTTGAATTCTTACTTTGTTGTAACCAGAATTTTGTTATAACTGGTCTTTGTTGTAACGAGAGTGCACTGTATTACCATCCAACAGTGAAGATGCCAGACAGATCTAGAACGTGGGTGTGTAGGAAGTCACAGTCACCTGTAGCAACGTCCACTCATACCACTAATGACGTGTTGGCATACAGCATGTCCAGTGAAGTCTTCTTGCTTTTAATACTCCATCGATGGTCCCTACTACACAGGTGTGATATATTTTTTTTTTCTTTTTTAAATGTCCGATGTAAAACACTTCTTACTCCCTCATGTGCTGTGCTGTGAGTTGATACATTATACATATTTTTTTCACTCAAATCTTTACAACTGAATCAAACAATTCAGAACTGTAAATACTTGTCCCACATCAGTTGTACCACATCTTTCATACGCAGTGGCGGACCCAGATGGGCGTGCACCAGTGCCCCCCCTTTATTTATTTATTTTTTTTAAACGAAAGAAATAAAAAGGAAAAAAATATTTTTGTAAAGGCCCCCCCATACGGAACTCCTGGATCCGCTCCTGGTATGTTACATCTGCACTTGTTCCATTCAATTAATTCCAAAACCAACATCTATTTGAAGATAAACTCTCTGTTCCCTTATTCAAAACAAATTTTTATTCAATGTAAATATCTGTTCTTGGGAACACAATTTAAAGCCCCTGATAGGTCTGTATCAAAAGTGGATGCAGCATGTTGGCAGAAGACCTTAAACATACAATGCACATCTTGCTTCCATCAAATGAGGACAAACTGCTTCATACTAAGCTTCAAACCTAAATGATGGCTACTCATGATCAAGTATTTGAGTTCTTAAATTGAGAGCATTTGAGTTGCATGGATGACAGTCATGACACTTCATGAATGTACTTGAAAGCAGTACACAAATTTTCAAACGAAACATAACAATTGATATTTTTCCCAGCTGCCGTAAAAGACGATTTATATAGAGGCTCCGTATCTTTAACAGCAAGTGCTGATTCATAGTACAGTATACTGTACACGCCATATGTAATTAGTGAGTCAAATTTTCCAGGAATCTGCATTTCATTACAATTTCGCAACTGGTTAAATTCGCGTATGTGGAGTACATTAGTGAACAGAGAAATGTACGAAAGCACATCGCATTCACATCAGGATCAGAGTAAATGTTTCGCACATTGTCAAAAATAGTACCCAACTCACAACTCATAAAATTCGCAGAAATAAAACCCCCATGAAATATATGGCGTGTACAGTACTTCCCCGATAGTGGATTCAGTTGCTTTGGTCAAAGGGCCAAAGTGGGGTGTAGCATCTGACATTATGCTAGACCACAGGGCATTCTTTTCTTTGGTCTGCCAAATAGTTAGACTAAGGTGACAACAATCTTCAGAATACCCATGTCCCCAACTGAGAAGCAACGTGCACCTATCCTGCTGACTTCGGCGTAGAGTAGCTGGTCTTAAAGTGACCACACACTGTGTGCAATATTTTTGACCTCGCACATGCAGAAGATGATTAATGTCTGCCATTAGTCAAAGAGTTTTTCTCCACCATACCATTTTCCACAACCAAGTTCTGCTGGGATCATGGGAACAGTTAAAAGTGGGCTCTTTCAACATCTGCGAACATCATTCCTCCGGCAAATGAATAACCCTGCACTCAACACAGTCTTCTATAACCCTCTTCCACTGGTGTGAGTCTACGTCATCTCTCCAGGCCGATCAACTCTTCAGGTCGCTTGTACTTCCAGTCAGTCTCGGCCAGTCCTTGCAGCTTCTTCCGCAGCTCATTTAGTCTCTGCTCATTGACCTCTACAGACAGGTAATATGAAACAGCAGAGGGAAAAATACAGTTATGTACATACAGTTACAATGCACTCTCATGAAATTGAGCTGATAATTATCTACAAGTGAAAACAGAATGCAGAACAAAGAAAAGCCATTGTAGGCATAGAGGTTGAAATAACAAAGTTCTTATTTGATGGAAGTTTTGATTTAAAAAAAAAAAATAAAATAAAAATCAGTGTGATATTTCCAGTAATTGCTCTGCTGCCCTCTCTTGTTGAAAGCTCCTTAATCATAATTTTCACTGCTTCTTGTTTCTGGTGTGATGAATACTTTATTGTCAATTTCTCAAAGGTGTAAGGTAACATACAAAATACATAATTATTTGTTTGTTCAACAGCTACATCTTCAATACCTAGCTATTTGTGACTCCATGAGACAAACATACACACAAAAACGAGCTTAATTTTGAAGGTCCTTGCAGTACAAACACAAATCTTATGATGTACAGTGTACATGTACCCCTTAGACACTGTAGTAGTTACGAGTGAACATATTAGGGTATGTAAAAAAGGTTATCCATGAAGAACTCATAACCTCAACAGCATCTAATAAACTGAGTTGGGACAAAACTCATTGACTCAGCAAGAACTGCCTTTACACACCATCAACTGAGTATGGGTAGACTTTGCAGCTTGAAAGAAACAATTAAAAAATATAGATTTTTGTATAAAATGGAAGAGAGATCATGTGATGACATCAAGAGGTGCTATCATACAAGGAGAAAATAACCTTTACCACACAGGATATTACCTTTCTGCAGGTTTCTGACACAATTTTCAGTCAGCTGCTCAACCTCCATTTTGTCCAGCTGTGGTTCTGTTGAAAATAAATTGGGGAAAAAGGATAGGTTTAGGATTCTTATTACTATTTTTTAATGACTTCTCCAATCATTAATATCCTCATGCATTGTTAACATTGAAAGCATATTATTTGATGTAATGGATGAAAAGAATGGATGGTCTTTTACCTGCATTGTAACTAATGTAAGAAACAGGTACAGTCCCGCTCGCGGTAACCTGTGGGGGTCCGTGTCACTCCCGCGATTACCGCGTATGCCCGCGTCCTCCCGCGTACTCCCGCGCTCTGTCATGCAGAATTTTCGCAAGTCCGTGGACGATGTGTGCGGCGCCAAAAATCGCGACAATACCGCACACAGTACAGGGAACTCCCGCCCACACGAGCGAGTGCGAGTTGTACGATCGCGATTGCAGCATGCATGCACACTGTGCACAGCACAGCTAGCAGCGCGCGATTCAACGTTGTGCTTGTCGTGCTGTTCCTGACGACGCAATGTGCACTGTATGTGTTACGAGTGGCGTAATCACAGTACAAAACTTGTATATTAAAAAACAAATGTGGAATTAATCCCAGCAAAACCCAAGTAAAATTTATGCTACATATCATTAAAGACTAGAAGACATTCGCATTGGACCACGAACGCAACGGTATAATATCGTTACCTTCTCATTTCGAGCGAGTCCCGAGGAGGCATCGAACGGCAAGAATCAATGCAACATGACAGTTTATGCAGAACGTTGAATTCATTTCCAGTCCCATGAAAACAGCACGATGTGTTTTTTGCTATAGTAGTACAGTATTCCTGTAGGTACGTAAAGTACAGTTTGTAGGCCCACTGGTAACTGACGCACCTGTGTCTCACATCTAGTTCTCCGACCGTGCTGTATGACCGCCGAGTCGATTGGTTGGCAGTACCAAAAATAATAATAATAATAATGATAATAATAATGATAATAAATAAATAAATAAATAAATAATATTGCCTTCCATGTGTTTCTGGTACCGCATGAGCTAATAAGCCTGTGCTAGTTCGTATCAGCTGTTCCCTGTCACAGCTTATTAGGCAACGTACCGTACGAGAAAGATTTTTTTTTTAAATTTCCATTTGTTTGCTTTACTTATGGCCTATATATTTGCCGTAACTTTATGCCACGAACGTCAGAGAATTAAGTTTAGCAGAGAACCATGAAAACACGTGTAGCCCCTAAAGAACGTGTATTCCCCGAAATGTCATTGATACTCACAACCTGTCGAGAAAAATGCGATCACAACAGCTGGCACGCGCGATCGACAATTTGTTGAGCGCCCCGCGGCCCGTTGCACTGTTTGTTTATTAAATTTGCTTTCTAGGAACCATACCGTGCTCATACGAAAAATAGAGCTAGAAAACAACTGTCGTATCGCTTAGAAATATCCGTAAGGAAATTATAGAGCTAAAAGAAAATTATGATGTCATGATAATAATGACATACCGGTAAATGATTATTGGAATTAGCTTTTGTGAAGTGAGTAAATGGACGGCACAGACCCCTTGCAAAATGAGCCTAAAAATTATGATTACAAGAGGAGGCAAAGAGTAGACACAGACGATGTAATACGATTCGAAAAATAAACGCATTTGTGAACTCTCATCTTCATAATGATTTGACAAGTTTCGATTTTACCTCCTGACTAGTGTATTCGCTCAGAACTTCCCGTGAACACGCAGGGGAGTTGAAATTTGTAGCTCCCGCGATTCCCGCGTTCGCTCCAATGAACACGGAAGGCATGCAAGCTTTTGTACCTCCCGCGTATTCCCTCAACTTCCTCTGAACATTACGAAGGGGTGAGAGATTAGTGCTCCCGCGTTTACCGCAGAAGCGCTTTCCACTGAAAAGAGAGCGCAAACTTAATTACCCCGTAATCCCTCCTCTGGTATAGAGTAAGGGAAGGATGCGAGATTATTGTAACTCAATAAATAATAGAAAATAGGCCTAATTTGATGCTGATATGCATGTCTATAGTATATGCAGTCGTTGCTATAGTATACTTAAGTTTCTCAATATAACCATACCAATAGATTATATAGTGCGTTAATTCAAGCAATTCCGCCTCCCTGCTTCAAGTCTAAGATCTCTGGCTGGTGCGGATTTGAAGAAAATGGTTCCAAGTTCATTACTACCTATATAGTGATGGCCCTGAGCAAAATTGGCCATAACAAATACTTTGTCAAGAAAGTAGAGGGCAACGCTTGTGATTTTGATATTTCTTTCTTTAAATAATGAAAACACTTGGTGCTCATGTAGAGGACAGATAGATAAAGACAGTTATACCAGTTTATTGCTTGTCTAAAAGAAAATTATAGAGGTTATAGTAACAGAGTTATTATGATAGTAGTAATAATGACAGTAGAAGACGAAGAACGGAAAAAAATTGATAAGAATAGATGATTGGTGTATTTATATGTGAGTCCAGTACGAAAGATGAATTCATCTGTTTGTTTTTAAGGTGAATGCTGAATACTCTAATGATTTGATAAATTTCCCTCCGCCATGGATTTTTGTTACTGCTGTTATCAAAATGAATAATACAAGGACTTGAAATGTTTTAGGGATTTATTTGCCATCTGATATTACTAGAAGAAAAAACGTGTACGGAAAACAAAATTGCATAATATTTGATTATGAACCAGAGCTTGTGGATTTGAAGAAGTACAGTATAAAATTTCCGGTACGACAATCCTGAAAATTGTGGCCAAGCAGGACCAGTGTTAAAAATAAATAAAAATAAAAATATTCTGGAATGGATTTGTGTAAGTTTGTATTCGCGCTGAACCTGCTGTGAACGCGGGAGGAGTCGAGATTTGTAGCTCCCGCGATTCCCGCGTACGCTCCAGTGAACACGGAAGGGGTGCAAGCTTTTGTACCTCCCGCGTATTCCCTCAACTTCCTCTGAGCATCACGAGAGGGGTGAGAGATTAGTGCTCCCGCGTTTACCGCAGAAGCGCACTCCACTGAATAGAGAGTGCGAACTTTGAAATTACCCCGTAATCCCTCCTCTGGTATAGAGTTAACAAGTGAAGGATGCGAGACTACTAGTATTGTAACTCAACTATAGAAAATAGGCCTAGTATACTTTGATGCTGATATGCATGTCTATAGTATATGCAGTCGTTGCTATATAGTATACTTAAGTTTCTCAAATAATTTATAACCGTACCCATAGATTGATAGTGCGTTAATTCAAGCAATTCCGCCTCCCTGCTTCAAGTCTAAGATCTCTAGCTGGTGCGGGTTTGAAGAAAATGGTTCCAAGTTCATTACTACCTAGTGATGGCCCTGAGCAAAATTGGCCATAGCAAATACTTTGTCAAGAAAGAGAGGGCAACGCTTGTGATTTTGATATTTGTTTCTTTAAATAATGAAAACACTTGGTGCTCATGCAGAGGACAGACACCAGTTTGTTGCTTGTCTGAAAGAAAATTATAGAGGTTATAGTAACAAAGTTATTATGATAGTATAGTAATAATGACAGTAATAAGTAGAAGACGAAGAACAGAAAAAGATTGGTAAGATGATGGGTGTATTTGTGAGTACAGTACGAAAGGTGAACGCATTTGTTCGTTTTTAAGGTGAATGCAGAATACTCTAATGATTTGATAAATTTCCCTCTTACCATGGATTTTTGTTACTGCTGTTATCAAAATGAATAATACAAGGACTTGTAATGTTTTTAGGGATTTATTTGCCATCCGATATTACTAGAAGAAAAAACGTGTACGGAAAAAAAAAAAGTATAATATTTGATTATGAACCAGAGCTGGTGGATTTGAAGAAGTACAGTATAAAATTTCCGATACGACAATCCTGAAAATTGTGGTCAAGCAGGACCAGTGTTAAAAAAATAAATAAATAAATAATATTCTGGAATGGATTTGTGTAAGTTTGTATTCGCGCTGAACCTGCTATGAACGCGGGAGGAGTCGAGATTTGTAGCTCCCGCGATTCCCGCGTATACGCTCCAATGAACACGGAAGGGATGCAATCTTTGTACCTCCCGTACGTGCATTCCTTAAACTTCCTTTGAGCGTCACGAGAGGGGTGAGAGATAAGTGCTCCCGCGTTTACCGCAGAAGCGCTTTCCACTGAATAGAGAGCGCGAACTTTGAAATTACCCCGTAATCCCTCCTCTTCTGTATAATAGTCTTCACAAGTAAAAGATGCGAGATTATTAAGTTTAACTCCAGAAATAAAAGAAAATAGGCCTATACTGGCTACTTTGCTGCTGATTATGCAAGACTGGTATTCAGTCGTTGCTATACTGAAGTTTCTCAAATAAATATGCGTTAATTCTAATTGTTCCGCCTCCCAATACTTCATGTCTGTAAGATCTCAAGGTGGTGAGTTTGAAGAAAATGGTTCCCATGTTCATTATACTGATGACCCGGTCCACAAAATCGGCCATAACAAATCTCTGTCAAGAAAGACAAGTATTGGTTAAGTGCAACGCTTGTGATTATTTTTCTCTTGAATAATGAAAACACGTGGTGCTCATGCAGAGGAAAGATAGAGAAAGACAGTTAGTTTGTTGCTTGTCCAAAAGAAAATTATAGAGGTTAATAGTAACAAAGTTGTTATGATAATACTAATAATGACAGTAACAAGTAGAAGAAGAGAACAGAGAAAGATTTGATTAGATAACGGGTGTAAATATGTGAGTATATACAGTTCAAAAGGTGAACGCATGCTATTTTGTTTGTTTATTGGGTGAACGCTGAATAATATTGCTGAGTGATTTGATAAGTTTCCCTCTAACCATGGATTTTTGTTACTACTGTTATCAAACTAAAAGATAAAAACAAAGACTTGTGATGTTTCGAGGGATTAATTTGCCATTTTTTATTACTATATACAACGTTTCCGAAAAATGTATATATACATTGTATAAAATTTCATATTTGATTATTTATTATTTTATTAAGAACCGGAGCTTGTGGATTTGAAGAAGTACAGTATAACATTTCTGGTACGACAATCCCGGAAAATGTGGCCATGCAGGACCTATGTAACAAAACAAAAAAAGTATGTTCTGGAATGGATTTGTGTAAGCTTGCATTCACGCTGAACCTCCTGTGGACACGGGAGGAGTCGAGATTTAACTTTTTAGCTCCCGCGATTCCCGCGTACGCTCCAGTGAACACGGAAGGCATGCAAGCTTTTGTACCTCCCGCGTATTCCCTCAGCTTCCTCTGAGCATCACGAGAGGGATAAGAGATTAGTGCTCCCGCGTTTACCGCACTTCACTGAATAGAGAGCGCGAACTTTGAAATTACCCCGTAATCCCTCCTCTTCTGTATAATATGATAGTCTTAACAATTATACAAGATGCGAGATTATTTAACTCCAGAAATAATAGAAAATAGACCTACTTTGATGCTGATATGCATGTCTACAGTCGTTGCTATATTATACTAAAGTTTCTCAAGTAAATATAACCGTATATACCCATAGTTTATAGTTCATAAATTCAAGCAGTTCCGCCTCTCTGCTTCATGTCTATAGATCTTAAGTTGGTGAGTTTGAAAAATGGTTCCCATGTTCATTACTGATGACCCGGACCAAAATCGGCCATAACAAATACTTTGTCAAGAAAGTATTGATTAAGAGTGCAACGCTTGTGATTTTTTCTCTTGAATAATGAAAACACGTGGTGCTCATGCAGAGGAAAGATAGCGAAAGACAGTTTGCTGCTTGTCTAAAAGAAAATTACAGAGGTTATAATATATAGTAACAAGGTTGTTGTGATGATACGAATGACAGTATAGAAGAAGAAGAAGAAGAAGAAGAAGAAGAAGAAGAAGAAGAAGAAGAAGAACAGAAAAAGACTGACCAGTTGTAAAGATGTGAGTATAAGGTTCGAAAGATGAACGCATTTGTTTGTTTAAGGTGAATGCTGAATACTATGCATTTGACAAGTTTCCCTCTTCCCATGGATTTTTGTAACTACTGTTATCAATATGCAGAACAAATCAAAAACTACTTGTAATCTGTTGATGGATTTACAGGTTTGCCATATTACATGTATACTATTTAAAAAAAAAAAGTTTCCGGAAAAAAAAAAAAAAAAAAAAAAAAGATTAGTAGAACCAAAGCTTGTGGATGGGAAGAAGTACAATATAAAATTCCCGGTACCACAATCCCGAAAAAATGTGGCCATGGATAGTACTAAATGTAACAGAAAATACAATTCTGGAATGGATTTGTGATATGCTTGTATTTGCTCAGAACCTCCTGTGAACGCGGGAGGAGTCGAGATTTGTAGCTCCCGCGATTCCCGCGTTCGCTCCAAGGAATATGGAAGGGGTACGTGCAAGCTTTTGTGTCTTCCGCGTAATCCTCAGCACCCAAAGTATTGTGGAGCTGGTAGCACTTTCCGCGTATTCCTTTAACATCCTCTGAACATCATGAAAGGAGTGTGAGATCAGTGTTGTGCTCCCGCGTTTACCGCAGAAGAGCACTCCATTGAATAGAGAGTGCGAACTTTGAAATTGCCCCTCTGTATCCTGTCTTAACAAGGGGAGGATGCGACATTACTGTTACTGTTACTGTTACTCCAGTAAAGAAAATGAGTTTGATAACTGGTGGGTTTGAAGAAAAGAATGCACAGTTCATAAATACATGAAATAGACATTATAGTTATTGCCAGGACCAATATCCTGCCAAAACATGAATATTCTACGAAGAATGTATATAAATTGCATATCGAGCTCCTCGCTGTTTGTCTTCCTCTTTTTCTTGTCTTTTGACTGATGAAACCATTTGGTGCTCAGAGGAAATATAGAGAAGACAGTTGCCTTATCGCCTATCGGAAAGGACATTAAAGAGGTAAAAGAAACGAAGTTACGATGATACTAGAAGACGCAGAGAAGAGCAGCAAGATTGATCAGATTAAGGATAGTACAGAATAGATTATTTGAATACAATTCAAAAAGTGAACGCATAGTGAAACCATAGGTTTGCCTTGACAAATTTTTCTTCGTCTGCGTGTGATGAACACTTAGTAAGGTTATGAAACTATGTGACAAGTTTTCCCTTTTCACTTCATTGGATGTCAATGAAATCTACAATATACACTTGATATTGCAACAACGTCGAGGATTTTGCTTGCCACGTTACGACTCAAGTTTCCGGGTGTACAACCATCATTTGGATATTCACCGTATGTATTAAATATTTTGCCGCCAGATGAAGAAATGCATGATCACTCCGTGTCGTGGCAGAGAGGTAAGCTTTCGTTAATAGCGTTCATCAGATATTAAATTTTAACATATAAATTTAAGATCCGGAGCTTGTCGATGGACATTTGAACCAAGACCTTATGGGAAGGGTAAGCATTCTGTCAAGGAAGTGAGGATAATGATATACCGACAATCTCTTCGTGAAAGTGAGGAGAAAGGTAAGTGAAAATAAAGCATGCCTATTATATAATTTCAATAATTGCCTGTGGTCTGTGAAGGCATTAACACTGAAAGTGGTCATGTAAATGAGAAGAAAGGTAGTAGCTCCCGTGTAGTCCCGCTCTCCCTGTTTAACTCTCAATAAGGGAGGGGACGGGTAATGACCCTTGAAGCTCCCGCGTGCTCCCGCATTTTGTAATTACAATACAGGCAAGTTGATTACGACCTTTGTTGCTCCCGCGTTTTCCCGCGCCCCTTCTCTCGATACAGGAGGGGTAAGCAGCTTTGAAGTTCCCGCGTAATCCTGCACACCCTACTTTCAATACGGGCGGGATACGAACCTCGTCACTCGTGTAGTCACGCACTCTGGATATCACTTATGAAGTATCAGTTGGGGGAGGGGCACTCTCTACTCTCAATACAGGAGGGGGATACGAGCTATGTCACTCATGCGAAAATGAGAAAGGGATATACCCCGTGCCAGAAAATAATTTTCTATCACACCATGATGCGTTAACTATAATATATCCATTATCGCTAAGTGATTTAGGCCACTAAAAAAGAGTGGAAAAAAAAAATGTAGGCACTTTGTATTAATAGTACTGTTAGATCAAAGATTCAGAGCTTGTGAAATTGAAGAAATGCAATTATATCTAATTGAAAAAAGGGATATAGTAAACAAAAATTATATATCACATTTTACTGTATCTATTTGATGATCATGATTTTAAAAATGTTCAGGATATCACTTTTGGTGCAAATGTGTATGTCAGTTGTATCACAAAACATCCAACCATACTCTCTTTTTTTTTTCAATAAAGCCTAAACTATAAGGAAATATCGCTATTTTTCTCATTAAACCATAACTGTAGAGAAGAAAATGTGAGCAAGAATATTTCGTTGCTTATTGTGCAACACAATCTTTTTTTTTTTTTTTTCGAGAAAAGTATGAATGTGAATTTATTGCCAAAGATTGAAGAACTTTCCCCAGAAAATGTGTCTCGGAGCAAGTGCATAAATTATAAAAGAAATAGAAAGGCTTTTTGTTATTTCTCTGTTGGTCTACGATGTTTCATCACCTGATTAAAAAAAAAAACAAGGAAATGTAAACGGGCACAAAATAATACGGCAGGGGTACGAGCTTTATAGTAACTCCCGCGTTTCCCGTACAACACGCTCTCAGTACGGGAGGGGTACGATCTTTGTTATCCGAGCTTTGTAACTCCCGCGTATTCCCTCAACTTCTATTGTGCAACACAATTTTTTTTTCGAGAAAAGTATGAATGTGAATTTATTGCCAAAGATTGAAGAACTTTACCCAGAAAATGTGTCACAGAGTAAGTGCACAAATTAGAAAAGAAATAGAAAGGCTTTTTGTTATTTTTCTGTTGGTCTACGATGTTTCATCACCAGATTAAAAAAAAGAAAAGAAACGTAAAACGGGCACAAAATAATACGGCAGGGGTACGAGCTTTATAGTAACCCCCGCGTTTCCCTCACTCCCTACTCTTAATACGGGTGGGGTACGATCTTTGTTATCCGAGCTTTGTAACTCCCGCGTATTCCCTCAACTTCCTCTGAGCATCACGAGAGGGATGAGAGATTAGTGCTCCCGCGTTTACCGCGGAAGCGCACTCCACTGATGAACACGGGAGGAGTCGAGATTAAACATTGTAGCTCCCGCGATTCCCGCGTACGCTCCAGTGAACACGGAAGGCATGCAAGCTTTTGTACCTCCCGCGTATTCCCTCAACTTCCTCTGAGCATCACGAGAGGGATAAAAGATTAGTGCTCCCGCGTTTACCGCACTCCACTGAATAGAGAGCGCAAACTTTGAAATTACCCCGTAATCCCTCCTCTGGTATAGAGTTAACAAGGGAAGGCTGCGAGATTATTGTAACTCAAGGAATAATAGAAAATGGGCTTACTTTGATGCTGATATGCATTTCTAGTACAATCGTTGCTATAGTATATTGAAGTTTCTCAATAATAACCGTAAGGAAGTAGATTGAGCGCAACGCTTGTGATTTTTTTTCTTTTTTCTCTTGAATGAAGAAAACACTTGGTGCCCATGCAGACGAAAGATAGAGAAAGATAGTTTGTTGCTTGCACAAAAGAAAATTACAGAGGTTATAGTAAAAAAGTTGTTGTGATGATACTAATAGGTCTACTGTAATGACAGTAATTAGAAGAAGAAGAACAGAAAAAGATTAGATCAGTAGAGAAAGTGCATAAATTAGAAAAGAAATAGAAAGGCTTTTCGTTATTTTTCTGTTGGTCTACGATGTTTCATCACCTGATTAAAAAAAAAAGGAAATGTAAACGGGCACAAAATAATACGGCAGGGGTACGAGCTTTAGTAACTACCGCGTTTCCCACACAACACGCTGTCAGTATGGGAGGGGTGCGAGCTTTGTAACTCCCGCGTTTCCCTCACACCCTGCTCTTGATACGGGTGGGGTACGCTCTTTGTTATCCGAGCTTTGTAACTCCCGCGTTTCCCGCACAACACGCTCTCACTATGGGAGGGGTGCGAGCTTTGTAACTCCCGCGTTTCCCTCACACCCTGCTCTTAATACGGGTGGGGTACGATCTTTGTTATCCGAGCTTTGTAACTCCCGCGTTTCCCGCACAACACGCTCTCACTATGGGAGGGGTGCGAGCTTTGTAGCTCCTGCGTTTCCCTCACAACCTGCTCTCAGTACGGGAGGGGTGCGAGTTTTGTAACTCCCGCGTTTCCCTCACACTCCTCCACTTACGGGAGAGATGTGCAACTTCCCCGAGAATGAGTAGCGATTTACGGATACCGTACATGTAGTACTGTGTATAAATTTCTTCACAAGGTTTTCCCCGTACAGGAATGTTTGATTGTTTAAAGATGAATCTTTTTTTTTTCTGGAAAATTACTGCATGGTTCGATATGTGAATTTATTGACAAAGATAGAAGAACTCTTCTCAGGAAATGTGTCACGAGGTGAGTGCACGAATTAGAAAAGAAAGGTTTTTTTTTTTTTTATTTCTCTGTGAGTCTACGACGATTCATCACCTAAACTTCGGGAAATCACGTGCTTGTAACATCGCTTCATTCGTGTTACTGTTGCTTGCTGCTTTGCAGTTTTGTGCAGTGGACTGACAGGAAGGTAGAATCGAGTCCCTCCAACCTCGCTACTTACAGGGCCCTCCGTGCGAGGTACTAGTACGATGTGCTGGCACGTGAAATTAAATTACAGTTAGGCAGCTTTCTTCGCGTGCTTTTCTTCTTACTCTGCAAATTGCAACTGTGACTGAGCTGGTTTGTCTGCAAGAACACACGCGCTGCAACTTAGTGCAAGGATGTACGGTCTGTAGGCCAACACAGCGCAAATCGCACACTCAGCCATGCGAAGCATAGCATTGTTCATACATTGCGTTGATCGTACATCGGGCTGTTTTGGCGTGTTTCCCACACGATAAATCGCACGCGGTCTCGCTGCGTTGTACTCCCGCTGTATTCCCGCGTATCCCCGCAGGTATGTCGGAAGTGAACACCGATTTATCCACTCGAAGAAGCACGCGGGAATACGCGGGAGTGACACAGGTTACCGTGAGCGCTACTGTATACAATGTACATTTCTTACTTCACCAACATTTTGATTTTGCTGAAGTCATATTATATGGATAAAATAACCATTATATGTATGTCACCATATTCTCAAGAATATTAAAAGTTTATTCATGTTTTTTCACTGTTTATTGCCTCGGATACAACAAAATTTTCAACTATCATCACATATCAATATCAACACCTCAATTCATTCTTATTTTGCTCTATAACCAGCTGACTTCCTAACAGTACAACATTGTTAACAAATTACAGAATACCTTCATCAAAGAAATGTAACTGAGCGCATGGGCAAGCAAAGACAAAGTCAAGTTTTCACACAAATTTACAAACATGTTCAATGCAGATCTAGATTCAAGATGGTCAGCCTAGCCTCAGTGAGTCAAATAAGTACTGCAACAGCTCAGTAGAATAACTGAACAGCAGAAGTGGGATTGATTTCGGGATGTAAATTTACAATACAAAGTGTAGTTGCAGTGCTTTGATCTAATTCTTCTTTTGAACGCCAGATGTAACGTCACAGACTATGTTTTCTAGCAAGGTAGAATCCAATGAGAACAGCTCTTCCCTAGCTACCTGCTGACTGACTCTCTTCAATTGCAGCTGGAGAGCGGAACAGTGTTTTTCTTGGACACGATGATGTCATCCATGACCTCCCTGAAACACCAGCAGACGTTGATGGTCGATTGAATGAAGCCATACGATCGAGGTTTGCAGGAGGTGTCTTCAGACGTCAGACAATGAATAATCAAACTGGGAGCTGCAAGTACAGTGTACAGTTTCTGGGGTTAATGCACTTTCGGTGGCTTCAAATCCATCAGCATGTAACATTTAAGATCACTCGTTGATGTAGGAGTTTCTAGAGTCTATTATAAGTATTAGACTGTTAGGCCTACTTAGAGTTCTAGCATGTTACACAAAATTTCACTTTACCATATAAATTGCACCAAAAATCACAGAAAATACTCAATGAGTTACCGTACTTACTATTCTAATAACTCACATTATCACATTAATTTAATCAAATTAGATATCAGAAAGGGTTCATATCGACGTCGACAAGTTGGATGTCGTCGCTTAACAGCGAGCAAAAGTAAAACTCACCACTCTTGTTGTGCAACAAGTTCGAGGCCAGAGCAGAGGCTGTAAATTACAGTTGATTTGTGGCTCTATGGCCTAGATCTCGATCATCGGCGTACGTTGCACTGTGCGCTGCCTACACAATCTGAACTGAAACCGTCTATAAAATCACTTCTTACTTCGTATAAAATACGATGTGTATGGCCGACACTGCCACTCCAGAATTATTTGACGTTTAACAGTTTACAACTGAAATGTACATGAAATGCTTTCTAAATCCTGGGCTTGACCTTGAATTTTCCGTGGTAAAGTGCTGTGATCGCGATATGACCCGACGTACCAGCTTCTACGTACTTTACATGGATGTGTACGCAGTCATATTTTGACTTCCGCGCGCGACTGCTGTTGTGCGTCAGAATGAAGATATCGCTTTTGTTGCCGATAGCAAGCCATGGTAGACGTAAAACCCAAAGCGGCGAGTGACACGGTTGGACGATACAAAAGAACATCCACAAAGTCGGATGTATAAACCAAGCTAAATTTTAAAAGCCTTATGCCAAGGTCGATGAGAGAGTGACTAATGACTCAAGGCTATAGTTTCTCATAATATGTTTATGTAATCTTTTATCTTCTATTTGTTATTTCTTTGCCAGCGCTCAAGTCTCGAAGCATCTCAGTGCAATGAGTCTAAAATATTAAACTGCAATATAAAAAGCGCAATGTCATTTCTTCTTTTAATCGAACTTAATACTAAAAAACAAGCAATGATAGAAGTTTATTTTACAGTCAGATGAAATAAAACAGAGTTCAATAAAGCGTTAGATTTCGAATGTTCTCATAACGGCAGTAGGTCTAATATTAGTAAAAAAAAATCTCATCACAAGATTCCCCATACAAGGAGATTTCTTGAGTCTCCCTATATGAAGTCGAGAAGTATATGCGATACCCAGGGGCCTCAAGTTATGAAATAAGGTAATCGTTGATAATAAGTGAGTGTGCTCGTGTGTATATCGGGCGTGTATAGACGTGAATGTGTACAATCCCGGGTATTGAGTGATACTGCCGGCGCCACGTACGGGGGGGGGGGGGGGGGGGAGCACTTCTGGGCCCTTCATGGCAAAAAAAAAAATAAATAAGTAAAAAAAATAATAATAAAAATAGATAGATAAATTAATTAATAATGATAATGATAATAAATAAATGAATAAAGATAAATAAATAAAGTCTTCAGCGCATCTTTCTCATTCCACTTCCGGGTTTCTTCAGGTGACAAGAAAAAAAAATGGTCTTCAGCTCAAGAAAAAGGCACTGTTACCGAGAGTTCAAAGGATTCAAAAAAAATAAAAATGTCACTACAGCGACTGGTATGCCTCCGCCATAATGCATGGTTCTCCTAATAGGTCTATAGTATAATGTCTTGACAATGTGTGATGACATTTTCACATAATTAGCAAAATGTTAAAATGATAGGTTTGTCACAAATGTGCTGAATGTTCACTTTTCTTGAACTAGTTTTTTTTTTCAATTCAATAGTTTATTATTTCCATCATCAAAAGAAAAGAAAAAGTTGACATAATCCAAAGTGATACAATTTTTTCAATTTTCTTACACTCGCTTGATTAGATGAATGACTAAATTGTCAGAGTGCAGGTATTTGGGGATTTGAGGATTTTTACTTGACTTCTGACCCTTTTATAAGTTTATGCATTGAGTAATTTACAAGGTATGGAGAGAAAGCGTAATTTCAGTATGAAATGGTAAAATGTTAGTATTTAAACCAGGCCTTTGACCTTAAAGTTTCAAAGAGAATCACTGTTAGGTAGAACATGCATAAATATGTAATACGTTTCATGATGATTATTATATACCTTGAGTTATTTTCGAGGTATGGAGGAAGAATGTGTGAAATTTAGCACTTTCAGTTGACCCTAGACCTTTTGACTTTTAACAAGAAGCTTCTCACAGAATATCTATGTATCCGTATATCAAGTTTCAAGAAAAATTCTGCAGGCATTGCATCTAAATATGTGGGAAGTAGTTACATTTTGAGGAGTTGACGTTGAACTTTGACTCCTGACCCCCAAATTCCCTGATAGATAATCACTGCCAGTCAGTACATGCATATATACTAAGTTCCACAAAGATACCGGACGGACGGGCAACCCGAAAAAAATAATGCTTCCAGCACCACTTCGTGGCGCAGGCATAAAAAGTCGTCAAAACTTCACAATTTCGTATACTTCCCTAATGTTTATCCGATTTTTATCACTCACGCGGCCAAATTAGGCGCGGTCAGACTGGCAAAACGCGAAGTTTGGGCCATTGGTACGCGCGCAAGCAAGAATGCGCCGTCCGATGGCTAGTGATTGTGACGTAACAATGCACATCTGTACATGACAATGGCCTTGCGCTTCGGAGGCACCGCCCGCAAACAGATCGAGAAGTTTCGCGGGAAGTTTCGCGGGAAGTTTGCGGTCACACTGGCAAAACTTCGAGATCTTAAAGATCGCGATCTTAAACTTCGCGATCTTTTGCCAGTCTGACCGCGCCTTAGTTGCGCTTTTCAAGCTTTTCTCTGAAATTTCCTTTCAGGCTAACTTTTATCTGTGCTGGAATTCCCTTCAGAAATGAGATCAATAGTTTTGGATATTTTTTCAAATAAATCACAATGATAATGATCTGTTGATTTTTGCTCATGTAAGATAGGCCCTAATTGACTATACTGTTTAATGTTGACTTTTTTTAGGCGCTATATCACAATCTTTCTTGTATCGCAAAACAACTTGATCAGTTCCGCTACCCTATGCATTACCTCCGCCAAGGGAGGAGGTAATGTAGTTCACACATTAGGATGCATCCTCTATGCCAAATTTGCGCCTTTAATTGTATGTTGTGATTTTAGGCTGTGAGATTTTACCGTTGGTTTGTTTGTTTGTTTGTTTGTTTGTCCGTGTGCAAAATAACTCAAAAAATAGTTAGCGGATTTGGATGAAACTTACAGGAAAGGATGTGAATGACACAAGTAGCAGATGATTAAATTTTGGTAGTGATCCGAGATTTTTTTTTTTTTTTTAAATTTATGAAGGATTTTTGATATTTTGGCAGGTAGGGTCAATGAACTTGGGAGTTCAAGCTGCGCATTTTTGAGGCTTTTATACGCGCCCTAAGGTGCGTGCTCCAATTCTTGCTAGGGCGAGGCGCGCCCGGCGCGCAGCTGATGATTTATGACGTAACAAAGGCTTCTATATTGGGAAATCGGGCGATTTTTCAGCATGGGTTGAAATCGCTGATCTCTATGGAAGAGCCCAAAGTGGTGGAGAGGAGAAAAATCTTTTTGGGAAGAGCGAGATCATCGGTGGAAAGTAGCTGCTTGGCGGAGGTCTGCGCTCTCAGAGTGCTTTTCTAGTTACAAACTGTTATGAGCTGACCATGGGAAAAGAAAATGTCGAGTTCTGTACAATAACAAGGAAAGGTCAATTTTCCATTGCCAATATTTGCTCTTATGGCGGCTGATCCCGTCTGTGTCACTGATCTCAGTGGTCTGTATAACGTGCATTGTCCTGTCTTGTCATAAATATGAGAAGTACTGTGATACTCGAGGCTACCATAGAGTCATTGAATTTATCTCCAATGTCAGTTTTTTACAAAAATGACAGGCAAACAGAAAGACGCATTGTTGACGTACCAACCCTTGCGCGCATACCTCCTGCGTACACGCCAGAATGATGTTTCTAGAATAGACCTCCAACAAGTTTATTGCGCGATATCATCCCACTGCCTGATGCGAATCTATGCGAGTGACTGTTTCAATCGGAATGTGCCAAGTTCAGTACACTATCACCGATCGTCGTCTCCTCACTACACGCCAGCGGTATATCCACAGTACAGCACAGCCTAGCCAGCCGCAGGATCGCAGTGGTTCGACCGTACCCAACCAACCAACCAGAGATTCGAGAAACCGCTCTGTTTGTGTTGCGAACGCTGTTGAATGAATTGAAAGAACTACGTACGGACATTCGGCGAAGATTACCTCTCAACTTGCGGCTTTATATACGAACGAGATTTCGTATGGGATTTTATAACACATTAACTGGCTAATACCCAGTAGCATCTTCCGCCTGTCGATCTGTCAACATCTGTCATCGTGGCTGGGAAAATGAATTTTTTGTAAGTATCAGAGCGTCCTTGATGTGGCTCTTTTAATTTTGGTTCAGTTGTATTTCAGCGACGTCAAGACGTCAATGCTCGGGACTACATTGATCATGCTGGGTATCGAATCGCAATGTGTGTAACGTTAGATGTGTGAAATGTGTGTAGATAACCATGATATTGATAACTATCTAACTGTTACAGGCTAGATTCTAGACCATGTTGTCTTTGACCGACAAGTATGTCTAATTCCGCGAAAAACTTCTCATTTATATTTGTTGGGTCAGTTTTTAAACTGACCCAGCAAATGTCAGTATGCCTAGGCCCTAATGAGTAATGTTACTATTAATGAGAAGTTTTTCGCAGAATGTATGTAGGTCAAATGTTGTCTATGACCATTTGTATTGATAAGAATTATGATAAGGGAGTTTGAAATCGAAGTGAGAAGACCTACTGTAGACTTTTGTCTACATACATACCGGTATACAAAATGTAGGTTCTAGTTTACCTTGTTGACTGCAGGAGGTTTCTCTATTCGCTCCATTCAAATTTCATTTCGCGGGTTCGGCTGTTTTAAACCTTTTAACACTGTTACAAAAATTGAGGTGGACACTAGATCCTGTAGATACCTCTACATGGTGGATATCACATGTACATAACCCGTGCTGTGCAGGTAAACTCACGTATTGTAGGTCCCAGGAGGCTAGCCCGACCAGACGCTGTTAATACGCTATGTCGCGCTACGTACGTACAGCGACTGGGCTGTGTATAGTTACCGGGAGGCCTACATAGCATAACATTAGCAATTCGTGGCCAATATTAGGTGATTTCAAGTTTTGTGCTTGTCAGTGCTAGTGTAGTGCTAGTGCTTTTGTTGACCGAAGATCGGTCAGTATCTGGTCGTCGGTGATATGTTCCGCGGAGACTGGCTTCACTTTCTGGCTTCACTGATCCCCTCCTATACTCTCCGGAGGAGAGTGATAATGTCAAAAAAAAAGACTCCTCCGGACAGATGGATCTTTCTGTCTTGTGCTTGTGTTGTTGACCGAAAGATCGGTCTGTTGTATTTTATCTAGGATATGTTCCGCTGACACTGCGTCTGGCTTCATGGAATCCTTTTCAAGGAGAGCCATAATACTAAAAGTGAAATAATAATAATAATAATAAAAAAAAAAAAACTCCTCCAGACTCACAGATTATTCTGTTTAGTGCTTGTGCTATCTCAGTACTACTCTAGCACTGGCGATAAACACTGTAAACTTGAATTTGAAATCAGTTGATGTGAGGTTGACCTAAAAATTATGACATACATTTCTTCTGGTAGGTGGTGTTGGGCCTGTGGTGTTGAGTCTGCTAAACAACAGAGTTCCGCTGTGTGTGTTGGCAATTTACATGTACTGTATGTGCTTTTTCCCCATTGCTTGGCTAACACCACCTCCTACTTGTACTCCCTAGTTGTAGCAGTGCCTAGGGATTATTACCTTTGCAGAATTTTGTCATTTCAAGTTCGATGCTGGTGTTAGCATTGCTGTGCAAGACCCACATTCACTCCATGTATCCTCACACTTTAAAGCTGCAACTTCAAAGTAGCTTTGTGACAAACTGCTGCAGCTCAGCAGGGGAATTAGTACGTGTACTGTACATGATGTAGACTATGTGCGTCATTACATGTATAGTATTTGCAAATCATTATGTCCCACGTTTGCACGCCCTACTCAGTTGACCGCGCACCAAGTTTGTGTATTTTGCTCAAACGCACAAACTCAACCAGACCAATCAATAAATCGCCAAATGCCACAGTACAATGGAAGCTTCACTCGCAATCCCACTCCTGTCACAATGTATCTTGTATTATGTGTGGTGATTGAATATCAAGTGGGGTTCCCTGCTAGATTTTCGAGAAAGTTTTTATCACCGGTTTGTGTGCAAATTCATGCCTTGAAAATAAGGTACAATATGTAGTAGCTAGTGGTCATTTGAAAGGAAAATAATCATAGATTTATAATGAAATTTACATCAAAGCAATGCTCAGAATTTTCTCTACACATTTGCTTATTGCATGTCCATTGTCCAGCAAAACAAAAATCTGTACAAAATTAAATGGAGACAAAAAACAGAATGTTTTCTCAAAGCATGCCTGTGTTGCAGTCTCAGAATAATGTGGCACAAAGGGGTTTACACTGTGGTGCATACAATAAAGAATTAAAATGGAAATTATGATGTGCACAAGAAAGAGAGACTTTACGATACACACAATGTAGCATTAAACAATCTTCATGATGTGGATCGTGTAGAACGTATGTACATGTACCCTTGCATCAGTTTCTGTACAAAAACACTATTTGACTTTTCAACCAAAATGTTGTGCAATTTGTCAACTTCAAGTTGTTGGTATGCATTAAGGGTATGTGATCACTCTGCCCTGTAATGATGAGAACATTACATCTTGTCACAAATTCTGATGAACAAGTTCATTACAATATATGTACATATCCATACAAGATTTCATCATCAAAAATACTCAATATCCAAGAGAAAGGGGAAGAAAGAAAGAAAGAAAGAAGAAGAAGAAGAAGAAGAAGAAAAAGTATGAAAAATGTGTTGGTCAATATTGATTTGTACTGTAGTCCCACATGTTTCACTCACTGTGACATGTTCCACTGTTTCTGTGCAGGATTGTAGAATTCTACTCTATTAAAAAAATAATACACAAAACAAAGATGATTCTTCCAAGAAACACAATGATCGAAGAATTGCATATCATCATTTTCTGTATAGCCTCTAAAGTATAATCGTCACTCAGTACCCTGAACAGTCAGCACAATGAAAGGGCATTTTGTTCTTTCACACATACTTTAAGTACTTCCTTGTGATGTATGTGTAATTGTATGACCTTCAGAAATGTACAGTTCCTGCAATGTCAATCTGGTCTTTTTGAAGAAAATTTTGCTGTCGCTGAGCAAGGCGTGTTTGAAATATGTGTGTGTGTGTGTGTGTGTGTGTGTACTGTTGAGATGGCTCTGTCAATAAATAGTTCAATGTCCCTGACTAATACGTGACCTTTTAACAGTGTTCAGGTGATGAGAAGGTGATCGGCAGGCCTGAGTAACAAGAATAGAAATGAACAGATGTTCTTCAGAAAAAAAAAAAAGAGAGAAAAAGACAGCACTGTGCTATGTTTCAATTTTCAGTGCATGGTTAGTCTGCATGAAGGCGTTAAGAACAGCGCAAATATTTTTATTCCCAAAAGTGGGAGACTGAGTGTAATTTTCAGTTACTATTTTATGAGTAGTCTTAGTTCTGTCTTGCCAAATGTCAAAAAAAAAAAGAATGTTAAAGAAGCAGCGCATAAAATGTACAATACATAACAAGCAGGACATTGTTTTGCCTGCTTGTTGGCACCAGTTGAACATGCACATGGATCGACAAGTTTTGAGCATCTGACATTGACCTTTGCGTGCACCTCCGTCCGTGGAAGCTGTCAGATAGAATACATCCTTGGCTGGGTTTTCCAGTACCTCCCATGAGTCATTGTCTATTTAAGATTCCTGGATGGCGGTGAGGGGCACTGTCTTCTTGCTCTTTTTTTTTTTTTTTGCCTAATAAAAAAGCAATAATGAAGAGAAAGAATCTATATCTTTCTGGGATCTCTGTCTCAAACAAAGAAAAGAAAAGAAAAAAAAAAGGTCTAATCCATTCAGTACCCGTAATTCTCTCAACTGCAAAAGTGCCTGCACATAAGTTGCAGCATAAGAAACAGAACATGTGGCCTCAGTTATCTGTTATGATTTGGAAGGAGGTAATTTTTATACTACAGACAAAAATTTAAAGTGCATTTCACAAGTATTGTATACCTGCTATTACATTGAGGAGGATGATCAAATCAGGAATAATAATTGTAATATCAAAGTAATGATATTAAAGTAATAATTAATGATCACAGGTGTAACTTTTGCTAATATTGTAAATGTAAAATGCTTTAAATAATAGGGGTGAGAAGGATAAATTTATGTGGGATAGAAGAGAGTCAGTGTAGGGTACATACAGGGTACATGTACAGTACAAGACCCCGTTTACAGTTCGAGCCGCGGCTGGGCCGTGGCCGAGCCCTCCTTCATTTCAGTGTAAACGCGCAAAAGGCCAAATGCGAGGCCAAAATTGGCCGCGCATTTGGCCACGCTCTGGAGGTGGTCTCGGCTGCAACCGAGCCGCGACCGAGCCCGGCCTCTTCTTGGTGTAAACGCAAACTGGGCCAAATGTGCGGCCAATTTTAGTCTGGCTTCCAGATCCTCTGCCCCTACTTTTTCCGCTATTCACGATATTAACCCCCTCAACGTCAAAAACTAGTATAGTTTCAGGTGGTTTTGTCCTGCAAAGGATTTTTCCTTCGGCAAAGGCCGAACGGCGACTTCATCGCAACGGAATCCAGTTGGCAAAGGGTCTGAAAACCAGGCTATACCAAATTGCATTTGTTTACAAGCAGAGCGCCACTATGACAAAATATTGAAAGGTTTGAATTAAAAGCGCGGCCGAGCCCGGCAGTGTAAACGGACAAAATTGCGGGGCCCGGCCCCGCAATTGAGGCTGGGCTCAGCCGCGGCTCGGCCCAGCCCCGCACTGTAAATGGGGTCCAACACTGCGTAAGAAATTTGCCTACATTGTAGTTAGCCAGCCTTTGGTGGTTGGTTAGCACAACATTTGTGTTGCCACTAGCTACTAGAGGAGTATGTTGTACCTGTGTACTCGACACATACATGTATCTCAACAGTCCATGCTACTGTAATGGTGGATATTTTCGAGTGACTGATTTTTTTGCACTCCGCCGGGTAAGAAGAGTTTCATGTGTGTTTTTAATTCTGTGGAATCGGTAAGGCAAAACTACTGGAATTTATGGCAAGCAAAAATATTCACATTCATTTTCATGCTAGGAAAATTTCAGCACCGCAAAAATATCCACTTTTACAGTACACACATCGGATGCATGCACCAGATATACCAAAGATCTGATGGTTCCATTACTTAAAATATGTACATGTCTTTGCCATGGCCACTTGGATAATACTGAAAGTATGCTTTAAATCACCAATGAACAAATAAAACTCATGAGCTGTGGGATTCCCAAATTCTTTTTGTACCTTTGAACGTCTTTTACAACCCTGACTCATGCAGCAGTATACTATACATGTATGTACGTACAATCTGTCTTTCTGTACTTTACCCGGTGCTCAAGGTTAAGTGTTTTTAAACAGTGAACAGATAAGAGAGTTAATGTTAATAATAATGAGTGTTACTTGGCAAGTTAGGTATTTTCCTGCCGTTTTACAGAAGTGCTTGACAAGTGTGTGTGTCTGTACAACCATGGAGCTACATTTGTACAAAGCTCCATGGTACAACGTACTACAACTGTATGTCTGAGTTGGTTTATGATGACCATTGTAAATTGTCTGAACATAGAGACATCTTGAAACAGCTCATCAACACCTACAGAGAGGAGCGAGGAAAAAATCCCAGAGATTATTTACAAAGTATGCATACAAATGTGTATGAATATTTAAAATGTGATATCTGGCTCGTCAGAATCCAAAGGTCACACAAAGGTAGTTTTACTCACTGCAGTCAATCCTTGATTAGAATCTTGGATTTGAAACTTGATAACAGGCCTTCCCTATCATACAGGGCTTTGTGTCATAATGCATACAGTACATGTACATGCATGTGCCTGACTTTCTCTGAGTATCGGTACTTTTGGAATGAACAGTTTTAGTACACTTCAAAGAAAAAAAGAAGTGAGGAAATAACTCTGAGAGAGATTCTAGACTTCTGTGAGTTTTGATGGTGCTGGAGTACAGTCCCTCCACGAGTACACTGTCTGTACTCTACAAACTGTACATTGTGGAGGCTATGCCTGAAGCTTTTTGTCATCCAGAATATGCATGTCTAAGATTCTTGATAGAAAAAAAAGTAAATGATAAAGAAGATGGTGGCCTATGAGTGGGGTTACCATTGTACATTTACAGTACACATTGTACACTTGTATGTAAGTCTTATACAAACTAAATCAAGTCAGCAAAATTAGAGAAATCTGTCAGAAATCAAGACATTTCCAGTGTGACAAGGAAATTCAGGTAAACTTTTGAGGTACCAAAACTTTTTATTATCTTTAATCAAAGGGGTTATTACCGATACCCATAGAATATAATGTAACATGCTTTTTTTGTCATTCAAACACCCGCATCATTTCCATAATATTTATTGAATTTCACACAAATTTGCTGACACTCACCTTGCTATATTAAGATGCTTGGTGGAAGTGCCGAACCTGTATTTTCCTCTTGAAACAAGGGGATTTTGACGTTGTAAGACCTACATGATTTTAAGCTTGTCCATTCCAGGAAATACATGCCTTTTAATAGCTCATATTGCATTATAAACCACTACATGTACATACATGTATTCTCACTCTTGGGTTTCTCAACCATATGTTCAGTATTCTTATCAATGATGCAATTGCTGCTCATCTGCCTCAGTGGTACAATTGTATTTGAGTGTGTGATGGGTGTGTCTCATTTTGGTACATTGCACAATGGTATCGTGAGGATGCCTTTCAATTTTAGCACTTCATGTGTAGGCTTATAGAGATTTGACGTTATTTTCCCCTATAATCTGTGTGATTGATCATCATATACACATTATATGCATTTTGGTTTTTGTTTCGCTGCGTCAGTGTGTGTTTTAGTTCATGTCATGTTGGCAAAGAATAGAATACCTGTGAGGTGCTAAAACATTTCTGTCATGGATGAGCTAGAGTGTTAATAGTCCAATATCAGTTATCTGGCTGTGGTGGGATCAGCAGCTATATGAAAATTTGATATGGCTGAATGAACGACACAGTGACTGTGTATGCTCAAGCATGACACTTTCTAGCAGGTTGCATTGAGGTAAAAGTTGTTATCAGTTTACCATTACCAAGATAACATTACCAATACAATGTATGTGACATTTGCATGTTTCATAAAACATGATTGTGAGATAAAGTGGATTATAAAGAGCAAAAATAAAAATAAAAAAGAATACCCCTTCTCTTGTGTGTTTTGCTTTCTTTGAGTTTGATGACAAACATGCAAAGATAAACTGGGAAAGTCTCTCTCTTTCAAATCTCCTTGATCAGACAACAGGATGAGCGGTATACAATTTGCACTTTTCCTTTTAGTGACAGCGTTGTGGGCGGTATAAATATACATACATACAGTCTGTACTTGAATAGTATCATAGTGATCAGCATTTGTATACTGACTCTCTTAGTACATTTGCAAGGCACTGTACATGAACACTGGTGGTATTGTAATGTGTGTGTGTGCATCTGTGTGTGTCTTTGGTTTCAGTCAAATTTTGCACTGAAAACCTGTGAAAACACAGAGACAATCTTGTGCCAGCTGATGTCTGGATTATAGATAGATCTAGAAAACTGATGGCCTAACAAATGAGGTTGGACTGTGAATATATATTTGGTGTATTACTGGAAACTTATCAGAAGACTTACAGTATTGATTCAGGGAACCAAAAATAAGTATGAGAGGTTCTTATCTTCATGATATACACTGTATGCATAAAGCAAGAATAATCAAGGATCTTCAGCTGCATGGAATAATCCAGAAGTTCTGATTACCAATTTGACAAAGTATTATGATCTCAGTGGGCAGTCAAATCACAGATTTCTACTTACATTAAGGTTAGTTGCAGGCATTTGATTCTTATGAAGTCGTAGAGTTTTAATAATCCTATTTTTTTTTATATTGCAATTTTTCCTGATTTCTTTGCTTATTTTGGTAATGTTTGCATGTCATTATTGAGTGAAGAAGTAATCGTCAACCCAAATATAATATAAGTTCTACTGGCAGTTATAGTTGTCACTTTTTATCTGATAACACTTTAAGATTAGCAAACAATTATGCAGGGTTTGACAGTGGTATATCAAACAAATGATAGCAGTATCTGACATTTCAAACAAACCAAGCATGTTTTATGCAGAAACTTTTCATGAAAAAACTGAAGTGGGATTTTCTATTGTTTGAATAAGTGTGGAATAATCATTTCATTATTAGCAATAGGTTAATTGAAAATAATAAGTATCATAGAATTGGTTATTATTTATTCTCATCTACTGTGAGATTACATTATGTACTTTGCAATCTAAACACAAAGCGATTAAGAATTGCAAAGTACTAGACAATGTACAGTATATTTTTGGCTCTGTGATATCACTTAATGTACATTGTAAGGTTGTAAACACTGTGTAAGTTTCTCAGAAGTGCACATTCATGCAAACATGAGGTCATTAACAAACACCTTCACCATAAAATATCTACAACTGTAGGCAAAGTACGGGTTTGGATGACGACCAACAGATTGTACAGTCCTTGCTTGTGTTTTGCCACAGGAAGGGAGCTTGCGCCTAATCAATGATGTTTGCTTAGTTTGAAGTGGATATGGCCTGATTGTTGTTTACTGAGAGCTGGCAAGGTGGGGAGGGATGACGGAGGGACTGTTTGGGGTCTGTAAAGACAGGAAAGAATGTCCAGTTCTAAATCATCTACAATATTCCAATGGCATGGACGCAGTGATGACTATGGCAAACCAATTTAACTTGGCAACCGTATTTAAACCATTTGTCTGTTTGTGGTGTGAAGGCACATTGCCACAGATTGCCCCTTTCATAGAGAATACTCCATTGAGAAAACATTGAGATAGTTTTGCCTTGATGGTGTACAACTGTACAGCAGATAGGTGTTACATATAGATTTTTTACCAATACTTAAACCTATATTTCATTAGCCAAATAGTGTCTTCATGAATCCATTTATGAATGCCATATTCCAAAGAGTGGGCTACATTTCGTACATACATTGTATACCTCAGATTGTAGGAACAGTTGAAACCTACATGGTTGTACGGTGTATCAGTCAGTGAAACAGCAGTTAGAGAATTCCTTACAGAAATGTTATTCAGTGAAGTTGAGTTTGGTATAAAAGTGTGTAGGCTACTTGTATAGTATTGTATGTTCATTTCATACACTGATCATACAGTGTATGTTATTGCATGTGACGGAATATTAAAATAGAGATTAAATATTGCCCGCAGTGTATGCTTTAGGGTATAAGACAACATCCACATGTACGTTTGCATGTGCGTGCAAGACCTTTTATTTGTATGCATCAGGCAACATTCACATGCCAAGGATGTCAAAGAGCCCACTGATCTTGTGTTCTGAAATGAATCTGCACGCCACACATCGTGTATTCATTTTCCCGCGTTCCGTGAATGAATAATTGAGAGGGAGAGGGCGTGACATCCAAATGTCAAGCCTCTGGTCCAGTGTGGACAATGCACCCGACACCACAATATCGGAATTGAACTTTGATCATGTTGAGAGTGTACAATACTCTTTTTTTTTTTTTTTTTTCCAATCCTTTCAGCAAATGTCAAGATGTGAATTTCACACTGCTCTTGTGCCTTACAACTTAATGTACCTTTGCAGACATACCAGGTGTAAGCCCCGTATTAACAGCTCCTTTCAAACTAGAGTTACTGCGACAACGTCCGGGTAGCGTCTGGGTACACTGTAATCTTAACCCACTTTTTAACCCTGTCTGTAGTGTTTAGGGTCCCCACAAGATGGTGCTCAGATGTTGTCACTGTAAATTGGGATTAGTGATTTGTGGATTTGATTAAGTTAATACTGCTTTCACATTAAATCCTTGCAATTATAATACAATACATTGTATTTCCTTTCACATTACTTTACAACCAACGTTTGAATATGTGTGGGTGCTGGGGTATCGGTACATGTATGCATTTTATGTACCACTGATGGAGCAGAATTATGTTTATATGTTTTTTTAAAGAGTTGAGGCACAGACTGACAGACAGACAGACACAGATACTATCATATCTGCCCTGTCTGTGTATTCTGCTGCTGTTGAGATTCCTCAGACATGTGTTCAAACCTTTTAATAGGAGATTAAATTTCCATCCCATAAGGAAGTGGACTTGCATTTCGGGAGTAAATATTTCACAATGATTATTCTCATGAAAGTGATGTGTCTTCCTTTCATCAAACATTCCCATAAACTCACTTTTAGGGGAGTAATTGGGAGAATCCTGGATACTACACTTTGATTTTTGTTCAAGCTGAATTATGACTGCTGTGTGTATGCAGTCCAGCTCAGAATGAAGAGTTGTGTCCTTCCAGGGAGGTATAGTACTGTATTACAGGAGGAGAAGAAACCAGAATCTCTCCTTTGTACCCATGCTCCCATGATGTGGAGTAGTACAGTAGTACAGTATCTAATGCGCTCTATTGCAGGTGTTAATCAATTGCTTGACAAAAGAGAGTGCTTCTATTTCAGAGTATGCATCATTACTAAATCACAACAAAGCCAGGTAAGATAGCAGCTGGCAGCAGTTCATTGCCCTTTCAATGTTTTTGGCAGCAATTTGGTGTCCAAATAACAGGACACTGAGACAAAGATATGTGAAGAACTGTACTACAGTGCTATGGTTATATGCAGGAATATGCATTAGCAAATTATGATCCAAATATTTAAACATTCATGGTGCTAAACCTGTGCATAAGAAACAAATATATGCTCAAATGTGCTAAGATGGTTAAATGTTATTTTTTACCATACTAAATATTCTTTCCTTTTTTCCAGACTTGGGTCATTGATAATGAGGAGATTTGAAGAAAAACCTGAAGGATTTGTTCTGTACAATATTACAACCAAGGTCTATATAGGTTTCCAACATTTCCTCTGATATGGGGCTTAAAAGTAGAACTACATCTTTGGTTGCCATAATCCAAATGAAGTGTGGTTGCCATGTGGAGCATCAAAGCTAGTGGAACATTAAGCATACAGTTGTCATGTTGTAGAACTTCTGTATAAATTTGCACAAATTGCAAAGAGATTTCACTCCTTCTGTAGCACCTCTCTGGTCCTTCATTTCATATGCATACTAACAAGCTGTACTTTCAGCTGAAAGAATTCCTTTGAATGACGCCAGCTGTTTACAATCCAGTTACAATTTATAATGTATAGGTTCCTACAGTGTGGCTTATCTACTTTTTAGGGATTTTGTTATGGAGCCATTGATTGCTGTTCCTAACTACTTTACTTGTGCAGTGTAACAAATCCAGGTTATCTTGCTTGAGTGAGTAAATATAGATTGCTCAACTTTTTATTGTTTCTTTTTTTCCATCAGTTGTAGCACAGGGGACAACAACTAAGCGACAAAGACCTTTTATATGTGTGCTTTGATGTATAAAAGACTTGAGATTAGTTGATCTGGTCTACTATATAGAGTTCTCTGTGTAATAACAGTCAGTTTATGGATTGTTTTGCTCTTTGGAAAGAGCCGCCAGCAGTCTACAATGCTGCCTGTGAGGATTTTTGTACGCTTTTACATCACATTGATACTTTTAGGCAAGAAAAGGTATACTGGAGTGCCAGTGATATTGTAGTTCACACAGACACACAGACACACACACGCACGAACACACGCAAATACACATTCAACATACAGTTGTAAATACACATTTAACATACAGTTGTGCATCAATATGTGAGGTACACATATGTTGCTTATTACATAAGTACATTGTTCCCAGTACCCCACTGGAAAGCCTGTGTAATGACACACACACACATACTTACAAAATACACGCTCACATACACATTCATTCAGTATATCGATATATTGCCATCATTTTTTAAGTACCCACTAGTGGGTCACTTTTACTGTATCTATACACCAAGATTTCATTAAGAAAAAAAAATCCTTTATTGCTTCTTTCATCAATATTCAAACTCTGTTGAAGTAATGTACGTACAATGTCCGTACAGATGCACAAACACCAGGAACCAAACAAAATTGAAGTGGGGAAAATAGAAAGAGAGAGAGAAAGAGAGGAAAAAAGTTAATGCAGTGTGTACCACAGATGTATTTCATGAACCAGTCATGGCATAATTGATATGTACAATATGTATAATGGTGCACATTGTTTGCACTTCTGTAGGTCATTTCTCATGTGACACATATTTGTAAAAGAGACTCTGGAAGAGTATTGTTAAACTAGGCCCTGTCAGTAAACTGGGCCCTGTCAGTTTATCTCATGCTATGCTGTGAATGACAAATTGGTGTGAATAGCTAGCACAATTCAAGGGGTTCTCTATTTTTCATTTTCTCTCTGGGTTTTTTTTTTCTTTTAATGTAGGCTCTATCAAAGCTGCCACGCCCTTATGTCAAGTGAACAATGCCCTTCTGATAGTGACAATATTGAGCACTGTTTACCTTCCAGTGCCTCTTCGTTTTCATGAAGGGGGTTTGTGTGTCTCAAAGAATTCATAGTCTTCTAGTACAGACCACACTATGAATATCATATTACAGGTAGAATAATGATTTGCTTCCCCAAGAAGATTTCCTCACCGAATATTATGTTGAATTACTAGTATCCACAGTACTTCAACTCATAGAGTTATCATAATCAATGAATATGGCAGTATAACTATATGAATATTAGTGCATCTCTAGATATTTTACTTCCATTTTTTTTTTTGTACTTTACATTTGAATCCAATCAAATAAAGCCAAAAAATCCCTATACTAGGTGTGTTGTGTGACATAAACCTTCATAATTTGTATGTTGGTCTTGATACAGCTGTATCTAACTGTAGTATTGCACTTGTAGTTCTATGATTTTCAATTAGCATGAAACTGTCTAGCATCTTTCTGATTTCAGCACTCCCCCCCCCCCCCAAAAAAAAACAAAAAAAAAAAAAACCAAAGACAATGTACCATAGTTTGATACTGAAAAAAAAAGAATGAAAAAAAAAAATCTCACATGATGGAAGAGAAATTTACATTGTAGGCAATACATTGTATAAGTAAATGTGCAAGAGGCAACAGAATATGCTGGCTGCGAGAACCACACCCAACAGTTTATCTAATTACCGCCAGCATTGGGAAAGCTACACGTATGCATCATCTTTAATTGTGTTTGCTGTTGAGTGGGGAGTGAGTCCTCCACGTTATACAGACTTGCAGAGGTTGCCTGGTTGTAAAGAGGAAATAATGGCCCAAAAAACAACAGCAAAGTGTTACATGTTAAAGGTATGGTATATTTGTGGTTGTGATGGGGATTCAGGTTTTAACATTTTGTAAGATAATTAGAAACCCCCAATATGAAATATGGAAGAGCATACAATTCTAAGAGGAATTCAAAATTCATTTGATAAAATTTGGTTTTGAAATGGCTGAGATATCCAAAAAATATGGTCCTAATAAAAGGTGGGTCCCACCTTTTATTAGGATCACTTTGTTTTACTTTTCTTTTGTGGATATCTCAGCCATTTCAAAACCAAATTTCATTTAGTACTTCTTCTTTTTTTTTTTGCCCCAAATCCTGCAGGTTTCATGGAAAATACTGTTTTTTTCTCAAATTTATTGATACGCATGTCCATTAGGGAAGATAAAAAGTATTGTTTTTATCCAAAAATATGCCTTTTCAGGACTCAGAATATATTGCAATGCTTGTGTGCTGTGCAAGGTTGGCATTTCAGTGTTGTCTCTCTTGTACACTGTAATCGTGTGCTGTACATGTATCTCTGAGATACAACCAGGAGAAGAAGTTTGCTTGTTCAGGCATATCTTTCCCTGGCAATGCTTGACTGACATGGTTAGGTAAACAGGTGATGTAGTAAACGGTAAAAAAACAAAGAAATATTGTTCTCTATACCAACAGAAACTATGCATTTCTGGAAAGACCTGACTGTCTAAACATTTTCTGGTCTGTACAAAGAGCGGGAGTAGGTTATAATTAAACCGAATGCAATTGACATGCACACTGGATCCTCTGGACTTGATTGTTGTTGGCACATCTTTATATGTTTGCAGACTGACATGTGCTACTTGCTAGTGATGTGTGCGTTTGTGTGATTGATATGTGAGTATCGCTAGTCTTGTTTCAGGGCAGTTAAACATGTTTTAAAAAATATTGTAGTGTATGGAGTGAATCCGAGCATCTCAAGCATGTTTTGAAAATTAGCCTTTTAGATCCATATTTTGGGTTCTCATATTTAGGAGTCCAAATACTAAAAAATTCCCACTCAAATTTGTGGTAGTTAAGGTTTATGGTTTTGTTAGGGCTTGGGGGGAGGGGTGCAGGAATATATTAAGTATAAAAGTAGATTAATTATTCTACAACAGCATGTACATTTTGATCTATTGCCATTAGTTATTAGTGTTCGGGAAAGCATGTTACAAGTGACCAAGTCCGATATCAAAGGGAAGCAGTTTCCATGCAACAGTCTACAGCAACTATATGATTGCAAGGAGCTTTTGTTGTTTTAGCTGTATACATACATGTATGCCTGCTTGTATTAAGTTGTCATCAAGTCTCTTTGTTCTAGTCGTGTCTGTGCAGTTTATCCAAATTTATGCACATCTATGTGTGCACACGTTCAGTGGTACATGATGTTTGCCAGTTAACTGGGCATCTATAATGGAAGTGGAGTAGATCTTGTCAGTGTTTGTCTTCTATCACTCAGATGAAATCTTTTGTTGATTATTTGCCATGATTGTATGATGTTCTGGTGCATGAAATAGCAACTGTAAGTTGTGTTCACACAAGTGGTGTTTGCATGAGCTCAGTACCAGGGGAAAGAAAATGGGTTAATATCCTTGCAAGAATGAGTGAGGATGATCATCTGAACAGCTATTTAGTGAGAGCTGATTGTCATTTGTTATGTCACTGTCACACCTATTGCAGCCACAGTGCTCCTAGAGTAGTTGGTAATTAATGTGAAAATAAAACTAGTGAGTGAAAATGTGAGCATTGCAGACTCATTTTGCTATTCTTTATATCTTCAATACTGCATTATACCACTGCTCTTGGCAGTCAAGTCAGCAATCTTTTTAAAGCAACTTTGTTCATTATATGAGCAGTCAAAACAAGTCATGAGTTATTAGGAGTTGGAGATCTTTGCGCAGAATAACACTCAGCTCATATGGACGTGGGTTGTTTTAGGTCTGAGCTGTTGCCATGGTTACAGCTTGTGCACATTAATTCTTTGAGCCGGGTAAATGGAACTGTGGCGCACAAGCAACAAAGGACGTGGGGTATTCATCGGCCAGAGACCCTTGGGCAAGTCAAAATAGACTCGACAAAAGCTCACGCAGGGGAGAGCCATCTAAACCTGTCTCCGGGATTGAGGTTTTCAGGGCCTAGTCAGGTGGGTGCATATTCATGAACTCGTGCATTTGTCAAAAAAAATTAGGGACCATGTGCTTGGTCGTGCTGAATGAAAGGTTGAGGACATCAAATTTTGTTGTTCTTGTGTTTTTCTTTAGTTTTGATAGCCAGGAGAGCCTGAGCACCAGCCAAGGCAAACTGTTGACACTGATATAATGGTGACTTTTGTGCTCAGTAAATACATTGTAGGTACCAAGGTATCAGCCACCATTTTTTATGGGGGAAGTCATAAATTTGAATGAGGCATATAGTATCCTGTGTGCAGCCCAGTTCCTCTGACGTCATGTCAATTCAAAGTACGAAAGCAAACTTGGTTTATAAGCTATATAGTCATAGGAAGCCATGATTTGTGTTTGCATTACTCCATTGTGCATATTAGTTTACCCTTTGTACTAGATTTGCTCAAGAGATGACACAGGCTTGAGGTGATTTGCATTTAACAAGTTATACCAGAAATCAGTAGTGAAAAAGTAGACACTTTGACCAAGCTAACCAAAGCCTGTCAAAATGTCTGAGCAGATTGAGGAATGTTAACAAAATGAAAGTATGGGAAGGGGAAAATTTGTAGAGAATGCACAGAAGTATGAGTGCTACAGTGAAATAATGTCAGTGTACATTGTATGCTTTTGTAGAGCATGGAGCTAAATACAGGAGCAGTGTTGGAAGTGCATTGTAAGAGATAAAGTAACAGCCAACGTAAATCTGGGGTATCGCTTGGGAGCCTTGTTCATATCGCATGACAGGGCTGGTACATTTTGTAATTCAAGATTTCCTGGCTCTTGATCAGATGATTGCATTTAGAACTCTTAACAATAAAAAAGTGGAAATTAATTGAATTAATAACTAGTGTAGAAAATATTAGCATCTGTATTGAGTTTGTCCTCCGACTCATTGCCTTTTCTTTGTTATAGATGCACCTCAATATTGCCTTGCTGTGACTACATTGTACATCAAAGGTGGTGTGTTAGGACAAAGGTAATGCTACCCGACTAATTGGTCACTCTGATGGTTCAAATGATCTCTGAGTCATGCTTGGAATGTCGAACTTCATGGATCGCTTTCACGCTGATTAGGGGTCCTCCTACTCAGATCTGGCCATTAGAGTGTGGGGTATGTGTTGTGTGCAATTAGTAGGACTAAAGTAAGCAAGCCGAAGCCTAGCTGTCAGTGTGGTTGATGGGGCATTAATATGCCTTAATCCTCCCAAGTTGAGATATACATTGCCATCTTCAGCAGGCTTTAGTGCACTTGACCTCAGAAGACTGGATTTACAGCCTGTATTTGCATGTGATACTTTATATTTGTGTATGTTTTTCCCCCTTTATGTCTGACAAGAATTGTACAATTACTCTTGTATGAAAAAATCTAAAATTATAGTTCACTGCAGTCTGAAATGATTTCAAATTATTCCGTGTTATACTGTCCAAACTGTTGAAATTTGAGTTGATATACCAGATTGTTCCACTATTTTTATGGGATGGGTAGATAATGAGAGAGCAAAGTCATGAAGCTGATGTGTTAGAGATCTTGCAAATGTTCTTTCCCCTCCCCCTTGTTTTAGCATGGGCAACCAAAGATCAGAGTTCAACACTTGACTTTGGAAGTCCAGTGGGCAAGTTGATGAAAATCTTCGATGATTCATACCATAGCATTATATAGGACAAGAATTTTTTTTTTTTTTGACCCCATAATTGGACTAAACCAAATGCCACTTTCTCATGTAATGCATGCATCCCCATCATTCCATGTAATAGGTTTGAGCCATGAGGGAAGTGAGTTTCTGGTTTATCCATCAAGGTGACTCATTAAGCGTAAATAATCAAACAGGGGAAGAGGAATAAGAATATTGTATGTACTTGTACATGTTTTATATTAAATCATTTATTTGTCACTGATGGCATCCTATTCCCATCCCTGCAGTAATCTCACATGTAGCCATCTTGTAGTCACATATATCCTTGGCCCTTAGCTCATCCTCCTGCCTGGGCGGCCTCTTGTTAGCTTCAAACAATTTGCAGGATGCTCCCGTTGTATTGCTGGCAGCAGTGCAGAGAACCGGTACTGTGTCACTTAATTCTCCTGGCCTATTTGAGAGAGAGAGAAAAGAAAAGAGAGAGAGAGAGAGAAAGAAAGAGATAGCGGAGGAGAGAGGGGTAGAGATGCATCCTACAGAATCTTCGACCTCAATAGGAGGATGCGTTGTCAGGGTCCCGAGTCGGGTAGTCAGGAGGGAATGTCAAGATCATGATTTGGGATGAATGCAAAGTGACGCTAATAATGTACCGCGTGACTGTGCATGACGCAAAGTTTACGCCGTGAAATCCTCAGTCTTGACATTTAAAAAGAGAGCAAGTACCTGTATATCAATAGAACTTTGTATGGTTAGTTTTACAAGTTGTGTTGTAATGATCATTTGGTACACACCCATGCATAAACCATAAAAAAAGAAGACTTGTAGGCACTATATGACGGTGAAATAAGTGCTCAGTGCTTCTTTCTATTGGTATTTGGGTTGCATCATCAACATGTTGTAATAGTAAATCTGTATGATTTAAATTCTCTGAGCTGTACTGTTGTGAAAATTCATAATTACCTCATGCTTTCTTGACTCATTTACTCTGTTTGATGAGTTTTGATAAAAACCTAAGAACAACTGCACACCATCTCAAGTATGTGGTATACCAGTAGTCTCAGTTTGGATTTATCTGGAGAGAAAGGAGATAGAGAGAGCTCATCCCTCGCCTCCCCTCAGGTGAGCATGAGTATCTCTTGCCAAATTGCTCCCTCCAAAAAAGACCCATCTAATTGTCGCAGGTTCGATAATACTGCCAGGAGGTATCTTACCATGTGATTGTGATGGTATTCTGTTCCACAGGGCTTTTGTATTTAGATCCCACCAATCATGGAGTACCAGTAAATCTAGGCATTTTGTCTACCTTGGATGTTATTTTATAGCCGTCTGGATCATTACACTAAGTGCACGTGCTCTGCCGTACAAAGTATTGATCTGGAGCTGGCAGTGGCACTTGAATCTCTCTTCCACTAATGAAGGCATGCTTCTTTGTAGCTTGGATCTACATGTACTTTTTGTATGTGCACTTTGTTTTCCATCATACCAATAATGAATGTTTATGAGTGCAATGGATAGAATATTTCATGAGGTGAAAGACGAAACGATCCATTCACCTCAGCTGCGCCTTGTTGAATGGAGCAAAGATTTCATCTTTCACCGAATGAAATATTCTGTCCATTGTATGAATGAAAAACATTATATCATTTGTTTTATATAATGCCTAAAATAGATCCTTGTCAATTGATGTTTTATTAATTTAGAAACAAGAGAGAATCTGAGATCGAGAGAGTGCTCACTGAGAGTTTACGCTAGCGCGCTGTCGCATACACACACTGCAAACGCAAGCGTTTTACATGCGTAGTGTGCCGGGCTCTCGACGTGCGTGCAATGGAGCAAATCGTATGGATCCAAAATTGCATGGTAAATGGAGCCACATTTGCACGGATGATGACGTCATAGTGAAATGGACTAAATGATCAATGTCAAACAACCAATCAAATGACAAGGATCTATTTAGGCATTATGAATTAATGTCTTCTATTTTCTAAGCATTTAGATGTGGAATTATGTTTCTCTTGTAGGGGACAGATCCTGAACAAAACTACCGTGTTTTGTCAGCAATGTATCAATCGTATGTGCCACTTCGAGATGCTAAAGTTGTACAAAGATTGAATTATTGAAAGATTTAGTACAAGAAATTGATAATTCATACATTGTTATCTCAACTTGGTATTTAGCGATGCTTTTTGAAGAAACGGGTAGAAGTTGTAAATGAGAGGTAAAAACCAAAACACCAGCAGAGTGAGAAAACATTGGAATCTGTTATGACACACACACACACAAAAATCCGTCTTTAACCCATTGAGGACGACTCCCGAGGAAACACGGGCAAGCGTCTATGGGAAATGCATGTTGTAGCAAAATTAAACTATCCTCAATGGGTTAATGCAAAAAGTAAAGGGGGGATTAGATTGGAAGAAAGGGGTTTCCTTTGTTTTGACTGTGATACATTTGCAGTATGACTGAGAGAGAGAGAAAAAAAAAAAGAGAGTGCAGTTGTGTGTGTGTTTGTGTGTGTGTGTGTGTGTGCATGTCTGTGTTGCATGTATGAGGGAACGAGGATATTTTTGGGAGAGGGCATATTATTGTAAAGACAGCCTCATCTGTGTGTGTTTGTTGTTTGAAGCAGCGTTCCTCCTCCTGGCTGTAACTTGTGAGGTACAATTGTAGGGTGAACTGAGGTGAGCTTCGTTTTCACCGACTTCCCGCTGAGATCATTCCAGAGAGGTTCCTGAACCGCTGGAATGGATTTAGCCAGCCTGATGTTATTAGTGTGCCTTTCTTTCTACCGCTGGGCCCTTGCTGTGCAGTGTAAGGACACCACAGAGTGTATGGGCCCATATACTCAGAGTGATGTCTTTGATTTTGCACATTAACTTTAAATATTCTTTCATTTTTTTATTGAGTTTTAGTGATAGGTCATAAAAGGGACCCAACTTTAATTCAGTACTCATTTTATGGTGGGAGACATGCAAGCTTTGTCGTACAGTACAGTTAGGGTGATTAATTGACTGTACTGAGACTGTGATTGCAATTTTATGTGTGTACCCTGGTACATGTATTTGTTATAGCTGTGTTCATAAGTCTGCAAAAATATACAATTTACAGAAAGTGCATGGGATGCACATTTCCAAAAGATGTGGAGATTTCATTTATTCAAATTTAATCACAGAAATATTGACATGGGATACACAGTTACCTGGAAACATGCTAAATGGCAATTTAGGTGTTGTGCATTAAACATCATAATTCATATATTATTAACACATGCAAATTTACTGCACACAGAACTACTGAATTAAACTTTTTTTTTTAGCCATACCAAGAAGTGTTGTATTCCTTCATATTGTTTTCCCTCCTTGCCCATTCTCCTTTCTGCTTTCTCACACCCCCCCCCCCCAGTAAAGTAGACCATACTGTATATACAGAACTAATAGCAATCATTTTTTTTTTAATCCAAGCAGTAGCAGCACAGCATCGTACTGCCCTGCTGCTTTTCACCCTAACACAACATATTGGGATTTAGCCATTTTTCTTTCAAGCCCCATTAATAAGCCAGGACTGCCTCACCTGGTAACAATCTGCCACCAGCCCCTAGTGAGTATTTGCCAATTACATGGAGCTGCAGCTAACTTCGGTTCAGCGGGTGGTGGTCTGTGTGAGCAGTCCGTTGACCAATTATTTGCCTCATCTGAACAGTCAAAGTCAAGTGAAACAGTTTATATGATGGTTTCTGAATAATGTCCAAACTACCTCCAGGCATATATACTCATGCAGTGCTACTTTGCATGCAACCAACCCCCTACAATGTACAATATAGCTATTAAAAAAAAATATGACTCACTACATTGTTATGCTGTAATTACATAATTTTTCATGCCTGTATGTATAGTAGATTACAAGTCCTTGTTTACAGTGATGATCTCCATTTATCAAAGATGAAAGGAACATTTGGCTAATGCCAGGCAAATGCTGTCATAGACACAATGGTTGTCATTTGTTCACCTAAAAATATTGATTTTTTTCTCTCTCTCTTTTGATTCAATGTGTGTGTGCGCACAACATGTTACAATTTACACTCTATGTGCATTGGGATTCCAATACAAAAGCAGGCACACTGATACACAATTAGTTTCATTGAAAGAATCTGTCAGCTGTAAAGTTCACTAGTTCATTTAGCATTTAGTAACTTGAAGATTATTGATGCAGAGGAGATAGGCATACACACTAAGTATAGTTTGGATGAGTAAGCTGTAAAATTTCCACTGTGATGTCTTTCTGGCATTCTCTTAGTTTTCCTCCAAGCGCACTGTATCGAATCTACATGGTTTTGATTTTCCAGTAATAGCCTGTTTTCATGAACTCTGTTATTTCTGCATAATGTTAGTCCATAAATGAGAGCAGTACACATGCTTTTCTGTATTTTCATGTGATATTTTGCTTTGCCAGATATTACACAGTGTGTTTAATAATTTCACTGTAACCTCATTGTTACAGAAAGATTTGTAATATGCCTATTAAAGAATGTTGTTTGAAAGTTGTGCCACATTAATCCAAAATATCGATGTGGACTTTGCCTTTGATCCTAACCTACATGTATTCTGAGTTTGTAAATGGATGTTAATATTATAGCCAATGTAAGCAGAATAGTTCTCATATTTGTTAAATCTTATCTTTCATGGTTTTTCCCCCATGACACTGCAGTAGTTCGAGGGGCGCCAAGACGTTCCGACCCAAGAAGCACATTCCAGATGGCATACACCAGTACGAGCTGATGAAGCATGCGGAAGCCACGTTAGGGAGCGGTAACCTACGGCAGGCCGTGGTTTTACCCGATGGCGAGGACCCCAATGAATGGGTGGCAGTCAATAGTGAGTATCAACAGGTGGAAATGCGAAATCCAGATGCCATCACTTATTATTTCAAAACATGTCAGAAAGCAAGAAGTAGTTTCTGACAAGATCCACCTGATGTAACTGCTTCATCAAGCATGTGTGATGCATCCCTTTGACATGTAGTTGATGGGAACTGCCATTGGCAAGCACTACCAGTTCAAACAAAAATCAACTTATCAAAACTTGAAGTGACTGGTTTGAATGTCTGCATGATAATAGCAAGTTTTTATGTACATAATGTAGTGCATTTCAGACTTGGAAAAGAATTTTAATGCACTAAAAAGAGATTGATTATAGCATAATACTAAATACACCTGTATACCAATTAAAATTATAATATAAATTACAAAAGTGATACGTACAATAATTATCTTAGCACACATAACAGCTCAAAGTTGTCAGTATATCTTATGCAGTTATGTGAATGAATTTAAAGTTAGTAAACATATGCAACTTTATACAAATGAATTTTACATGTGTGAGAGTCTGGCATTGGTGGTTTTCCCACTGAATACAACTACATGTACTAGAGTAAGGAATAATAACTGATTTGAATAAAGAGAGCCAGAAATTGCACTGTATAGTCTTAGATCTCATGAAGGGCCCCTTTCAAACAACAGCACTAACTATGGCTGAAAGGGCAATCCTTCCCATGAGTGGAGAATGAATAGATAAAAATAAAAATAACAACCCGAAAACATAACGGCTCTGGCGACACTTCATGGCAGAGGCATGAAAATAAAATAAATGGCTGGATATTATGCATGAAGGCATGTTCAAGTTTTATCCCCCTCTCTCATAACAGATTTGACAGGCAAGTGAAGAATTCTAGTGGCAGCTGAGCCAAACCTTTGACAAGTTATTGGTCAAAGCTGTAGCCATTTACACTGGTCTAGAAAGTGTTCATCTCTATCACTAGCAAACTAGTTTATAATCACCATATTAATAGGTAGGACTGCCGAATATAACACTAGTAGGAGGACAACACACGATTTATTTTACTTTGAATTTCGAGCATTTATAGTTTATGATTTTTTGTCCACACTCATCTTTGAATCTGTAAAATTACATATTAGCACCTAAGCTTTTATATTTGAAAGAAGAAAACTGAACTGATTTCAGGTTTTTTTTTTTTAAAGATTTAGAAAATAGAAATAAGGAAAGATTGGACAAAATGTGGACAGCCAACCTCAGTGGGATAGTGAAAGTGAGATTGGAAGGTTCACTGTGTACATTGTGTAGGTGTCGTAGGTGGGACAAGATGTTGGGGATGGAAATTGTAGCAATCATCGCATGTCTGAATTTCATACTCAAATTTGTAGATGGCTAATAGACTTCCTTGTTGTGTTCAGCCATACATGATATGTTTGTGGTCAGCTCTTTTCGCGTGAATCATTAATGAGCCTGCTGGTTGTTGAACTCTACAGCTTTCCCACACTCTGTTTGATCACCTTTGCTGCCGATACTGCGTAGACGAGTGAATCAAGATATACACAGAGAGATGAAATTGCACTTTTGAGGTTTTGCTTTGATTTTGTTGTTTGTTTTTTATGTCATAAGCGGCGTATCTGATTTATATGAAGTTTCTTTCAGGCTCTGTTCATGGTTTAAGCGTGGATAAATGATGCACACCACAGTTTCCGGTGGGCAGGTAAGAGGATGTATCATTAACCTGAGGACGCTGGCGGCCACACGGCAGAAATGAGGAGGGGGAAAAAAATATTGCCTCTTTGCTTGGAGAAGATTGACGTCATGTGTGTGTTATGGAAACGGGACTCAAATGTTTTTCTGTAAACACAATGTGATTGGTTGCGCAGGTGATGAGGATAAATAAATGGACACCCCAGTGACTCCGCCTCATATCAGAAAGAGCATACATCATTTATTTCAGTCATGATATTATCATTCATTCATCACTCGTGTTTTATTGAACCGTCCCTCAAATGATTGCATAGCTCTCACATTTACCCCCACAGGATCATCCGTTGTGAAATTCCATTATTATTGAACATGTGGTATTGCCTGAGGCCATGCAAGGGCTAACAAGACTCGATTGTCTTGAGCACACTGTGGGGATAGTACATTGTAAGACATGTATAACAAAAGAATCATCTGTAGGGGACATACACAAAAGATATATTTGTGTGCAAGGATAAATTTAGCAAAGATCTGAATGTCACACACAGTAAAGAGATACAAGTTTATGCTGTGGAAACACATATGTTTGTCTGTGCTTGGCTGTGAAAACCCTGTTTTAGCACTTCACACAACATTGAAAATTAGAGAAGCTCTCAGAGAGCGCAGAACTCTGCCAAACAACACATTTCCACCAATATACATAATGCTAAAAATGGCTCTATTTGAAGAATATGAAGAATCCTTCAAAAAAAAAAAAATCAAAAACCTTCCTGGATCCAGAGGATGATCACTTCCAAAATTTAATCATCTGTTTCTTGTGTTAATATCAACTTTTCCTGAAAGTGTCTTCCATATCCATTTGTAACTTTTTGAGTTACTTTTCAAAGAGACAAACAAACACACATACTGACAGAAAAACAAACCAGTGCTGACAAAAACATAGCCTCCTTTGCAGAGATTCATGTAACTATTAAAATGAGGATTGATGACATGATATATTATGGTGCACAACTGTACACAAAGTGATGCCATCTCAGTCACTTCTCACAGCTATGAAATAGGATGTTATGCTAGTAACAGCCATTCAGGCCTGCTCAAACCAGTGGTCTGTTATAAATACAGGTCTATCCCCCCCCCCCCCCCCCAACCTCTTGCCATGGATTCCAATCTTAACAACTGCAGAACTTGGCATCAGAATAATTCTGTCAAACTAAATAGAAGACATTTAGGGAAGGAGACAGAATTAAAAGAAACAACACACACACACACACACAGATACATCCACAACTAAATCATCTTCAGCTGTGTTATCCTTACATTAATAAATCAGTGGGTTTCTCTCCTTCAGTTACATAGAGTCTCCAAGTTGTGCTTATAAGTGTTTGACAAGTCAAATTCATCATGTAGGTATCACATTACCACAATGAATGCACAGAAATGCCTGTGATCACATAAGTCATCTATGCAGGGTGTAATGAGCTAGTTGCACTTTTCAAACACCCCCTTCAACCTTAATACCGGCACATGGTTATAAAGATCCTGAGCCAGCCCAATTAAGCCTGAAATCTGATCTGTATCGCACTGTTCTTTGTTGATGGTGTGTATGACTTACAGGTATAATCAGAGCTCAAAGTATACAAACAGCTCTTTGTTGCATGGGTTCTATGAGTCATCTGTCTACTTTTAAGAATGTACCGTTGTGCTGCCACCAGAAGTAGACAGTATTTTCAGGTGAGATTTACAAGATTCTTGGAAAAAGAGATTTTTCTTTTTAAAAGCTTTTCGTCATTTTAGCTCTCGGCATAGCTGGTCTTTTACTTTCTCACTTTCAAATACAGTAAGACCTGATTAACCACTAGGTTGAGCTTCGTACTGGTCACAAATGCACGCACAGTGTACTATAATCCGACCCTCCGATTGATGCCACTGTACAATTGTACCTGCGGTCAAACAAAATTTGAGCCCTTTTCTCAACTCTTTTGTCGACTTGCTGCCCCATCAAACATCTTTTAGTTGCCTTTTCTGTGGTTTCAGCAGACCTTCAGAAGTTAACTAAGTCAGAGCTGAGGATGCCAAATGATTGGAAAACAGCAATCAGTGGCCATTGTAGCATCAGAATTGATAGTAGAGGTGAGAAATTGATGGAAATACTCTTATCTATTGTGTAACTTGTCCAAAATAAAATAAAGATAGTTTCAACTTCAAGATAATGTGTGACCTTTGACATATGTACAGTACATGTAAATGCCATAGCATAAAGTGTATTATGCTGAAAATGATTTTGAAGTATAAAGAATTGGGGGAGGCAATTCTCAGTTAGGGATGGCAGAAGACAAAAACAAAAACAAAAAATAGACTAAACAAGAGAGTGAGTCAAGCCAACGTAAAGTACACCCACGATGACTCATTCGTTCATTTTAATGGTGGCAAAATACTACCTCTAAAACAATTGTGCTTGGAATGTGTGACGTAAACACCAAGTATTTCTTCACAATTGTGTTGATTGGTGTTTGATTTGCTCTCTCTCTCTCTCTCTCTAGCTCTCTGTCTCTCTTATTGTTTCCCCTTAACAAGATTGTTGATAACGCTAGAACTAAAGAGGCTTTAATATTGACGGAGCCCTTGCTCTTTTTTTTTTTTTTTTTTTGCCAGCGTGGAGCAAATGAACCGGAGGCTGCCATTTTCCTCTATTTCCAAGTGTTAACTTCTTTATGCATTTGGCTCATCATGAGAATGCTAAACCCACAATATAGCAGCTCTCGACTGATGTTATATCAGGTGTGATATAGAGAAGAGGTAGTGGGATGATGATCTGAGAATTGAATCAATTTATAGAAAGGTCAACAATATGGAACGTGATGTACAGTATGTCCCAAAAAAAATTACAATGGGGACCTACGCAATGATATCTTTAAAGATATTGCATCAATCTAAATACAAATTCAGGGTATGAAACTGTAACTCATTGCCCACATCTTACAGAAAACCCCATTCGATTTGCTTCAGTGGTCAAAGAGAAATGAGGAATTTTGTAGAGGATGTCGGGAATCTCTTTTGTCCAAGTTCTGTCTATTGTTCACACACAAAATCATCGAAGTGCTAAACTTGGAAGAATCAGACTCATGACATGCTTTACTACAATCCCCATTTCTCTGTGACCGCTTCACCAAATCGAATGGTGATTTCTGCAAAATAGAGCTAAGATGTTGTATTTTAAGACCCTGAAGTAGCAGTGAAAAAAAAAATCATATTGGATGTCATTAATGCGAAAATCTGATTGTAATTTTTGCGGGACATACTGCAGTATGTCCCTCAAAAATTGCAATCAAATTTTCGAATTGATAACATCCAAAATGATCGACCTGTCGACGTGCTACTTCGGGGCCTTAAAATATAACATCTTAGCTCTATTTTGCAGAAAATCTCATTCAATTTGGTTAAGCGGTCACAGAGAAATGTAGATTGTTGCAAAGCATGTCATGAGTCTAATTTTTCCAATTTTAGCAATTCAATGCTCCAGTGCGTGAATAACAAACAGAACTTGGACAAAAGAGATTCCCGACATCCTCTACAAAATTCCTCATTTCTCTTTGACCACTGAAGCAAATCGAATGGGGTTTTCTGCAAGATGTGGGCAATGAGTTATAGTTTCATACCCTGAATTTGTATTTAGATTGATTCACTATTTTTATAGATATATGATTGCGAGGGGTCCCGTTGTAATTTTTTTGGGGACATACTGTATAGGACACTCAAAAGTGCACCGTTCAAAGTACACTTGTTGGAATAGTCCTGTGCTACATTGACACTTTACTCTGATTGACTGTATAATGATGAGCCATTCAGTATTAAAATAATGAAAGAAAAGAAAATTGCATAAATGATCAGTATTTTAATTGAATAGTAATTGCAATCAAGTAGTGCCTAAGCAGCAGTCACAGTTACAGCAATCCAGTTTGAAGACAACATTAAAGTTTTCAGTATGTTTGGATAGCTGTTACAAGAGAAGTTATGACATCATGTTTCTTGAACATTGTTTTGCATACCATGTATATGCACCACTCTACTCTAGTTGCCCCGTAATCTTTACAAATACAAAGCAGTTAGAAGGGAAGGAAGGAAGGGGACATGATCATAATTTTGACAACATTTTCGTCTCTTTCTGCACCGAATGCCCCTTTATAGAATTCATGTTCTGCAGGATTCATGTTCTTGCTCCAGCAGAATTACTGCTTGAAAAAGGCGAGGGGACATCATCAACACCAATTCATTTGCAGCGAGGGGCAGATGGCGTCAGATCAGGCCGTGATTTGCGCGAGGAGTGACGAACGCGAAGTCACATGACGTAACCTGTCTCATGAAATGGTTTACCTACAACGTATTCCACTCTTACTAGAGTTTGGCTGGTTCCCCTCTACCTTCAGTAGCATTGTGGTTCTCTAAAAATCTTGTCAGTGTCTGGATAGAAATGTTATTGTTGAGAATGCAATACATTTTGTTTTGTTTGGATTGTTATTTGCCTTTGGTAGTCTTTCCTGTTTATTTCATGCTTGGTCAAGCATCAAGTCATCATTTTTACTCCAGCACTATCCTTTTGTACTCATAACTTAGCTGTAATGAGATAAAAAGTAAGTGATTTGCTCTGCTGAAGGGTATCAATATTGTCACTTATGAACAAAACAAATTTTACTCCTGCACTTTGTATACCACCGTCCCCATACCATAGCAGAGAGGAGAGAAAACATCAATGTACTAGAACTTTGTATACCGTGAGTCATGAACCATGCATCTTGTAATTTGTTAGGAACTTTTATTTGTGTAATAAAAAAACAACAACAAAGTGTTCAACTGAGAAATTTAAGAGGAAAGGAATACATTACATTACCAAACTGCATTTCAGCAAATGCATAGAGCTGCAGATGTTCATGGTTATGATTAAGGCCAAGTCATTATACATTTGATAGGGTTGCTGTACGTATACACATACTAAAAAATTCTAGGTTGTGAATCTATCATTGCAAATTTCACAGACATCTCTATGTGGCTCTCCACGTTTTTAAGTATAAGCATGTGCTGGCAAGATGGACGGGGCAGCAGAATCCTGCATTATTGGTAAGACAATCCCAGCTTGGGTATTGATCCAATGTCTCGCTAGTCTGCACCGAAGGGAGCCGTGTTTGCACTCGCTAGGTGGAAGCCACGGCCCGATTGGATCGACAAACACAGCTCGTCCGTGCGGAGTGAAAGGCTCGCCGTGAATATCCAGATCAGAAAAAAAGAAAAGCTGAGGTTGTGATGATGTCAATATATAGTGGCGAATTCCCAAGGGTGGAGCTAATAGGTGGCCATCTACGATTCTCTCTCCCCTTTCAATACCTGCCTCTAGTATTTCCTTCGTTTGCCTGATCAGAGCGAGAAGATACTTCTTGGGGACGAAATGAATTTATTGACTGGACTTTCCTCTCTTGGGAGAGATATGTGATCAGACTGACATTTTACAAATAGCATTATGGGATGTGTGCCCAAGGTAGCATATGGTGTAGGATGAACTTATTTCAGTGAGCATACTTTCTATGTTCACCTGGTTGTCAAATTAATACATTTTGCCATTGAGGGACAATGGAATGCAGAGCAGTCAGGAGTAATAGATAGTGATAGAATGTGCTTGTAGCAATCACATTCTGTGTTGGTGGTTTTTGTCTGTAACAAAATGTATCTTTGGTGGCAATCTAGTGCTCGTGGTATATCCAGTCCAGATTACTGATGATCTGAAAGTTTCATCCTATTTTTTTGTCATGTCCTTTTCTTCTACTACCACCCCTTCCACACTGCTGCTCTTCCGGTACTGTTGGTTTACATGTACCTTCTCCCCCTCTTCCTCGTTGCTTTCTGCCACTCCGACTTCATCATGTTCACTTTCTTCAATTCTCATATGCTCATCGTGTATCATCCAAACAATCATTTTGCAGCATTGGCTCCGTCAGGAACTCTTCATCTTATACCAATATTTACCATGTACATCAACAGCTAGGACCTACAATATTGTACATACTGTCTACAGTCAGTTGCTTACTTCTACTTTGGCACATCAATCATATGGAATTACTCATTGTTTCAGCCACAGGCTTTTGTAAACATTCTGTGTGAACACAGATGATAGCATGACATCATATCTGTTGACCCCAAATCATTTTTAAAAGAAATTTCAACATTAGAAAGACTGAGAATCATATTTTCTTATCAGGTTTCACTGTCTAGTAATAAAGAAGACTCATTTGCTACGAAAAAGAAAGGAGGGAAAAGGTGTAAAAATCCATTCTGCTTTTCCAAAAGTTCTCGCTCTTGTGACATCCATGCCTTCACCACTTTCACCCTTGTGTCTGGCTCATGTTTGTCTCAATCCAGCAGAAGAATGCTCGGCATGTGACGCATGAGGACGCCTGTGTAGATTGCATTGGATTGCTGGCACTTGCTGCTCTCATCTCCCTCGCCACCAAGTGGTACTTGTAGTCTTGCTCCAAGCTGAAGACATTTTAGGCCGAGATGACTTGGGCTCTAAAATCACATGAAGGATTGCGTCTGCTGTTGGGGTTGCCTTGACCCGTCCATTCAGTATCCATCTGTCTTGATGAGGTTTGAGGGAGAAAGGAGCTATTGAGGGGGGACTGAGCAGTGATTGCTGTAAGAGGAGAGATAGTTTATATGTAGTGTGATTGACAACCAGCTGATTCTGAAGGACTTGATTTTTCTTGTGTTTTTTTTTGTGTTTTTTTTTTTGTCTTGTATTCCTGTGTCCTTGCATTAGACTTCTTCTTGAGAACAATGAATGTAAAGGCTTTGTTGAATTCTGTATCAAGTGGTAAGGCAATTTTCATCTTGCTTAGTGAAAGTTTATGATGTGTTTTTACTATTTACTAGCAAAATTGAGTGACTTCATTGATATTCCTGCATTGCCCATAACATGACAGGGAAAATAGTATGGCTCAAAAATGTGACATACACTTCCGAAATCAGTTGATTACAAATCAGTACGGATCAAATATTTCTGTGTATATCCATGGTCTGTAGTCAAGGCAGTTTGCTTGCACGTGTTCTCCTAAATCACTATGTCAATGCCATTAGTTTGATGCATTTTGGAGGGAGAGCGTAGATATTGAAAAGAGAGAAAGAGAATGATAGATTGACATTTTGTGCTTTTAACGTGGTTGGTGCCAGAGGCATTCTATGTGTTTAAATATTCCCTGCCTGGACTTATGAAGGTGAAAAAACTTGATAATGATGCAGGGTCCTTCCCCTCTGATGGCCCCTATTCAGTCCAGACATGATGTTTACATTCTGAAGTGAGCTATGGCTCAAACTGTTCAGATCCTGTTTGGTTGAATTCAAACTTGGTCAGTAAATCATTCCGTCCTTGTCAAGTCCCCAGTTGTTAAGGCGTTGTTAGAAGTTCAGATGAGACTTGACAATTAAAGAGGCATCTATAGCATTTCCGTGTGTGTGTGTGTGTGTGTGTGTGTGTAAGCATTCAGATTTCTACCACTATAGAAATCTGATGCCAAATATGTATACATGTTTTAGAGCCATGGGTTAATTTGCATTGACCTTTGAGACCGCATAATAGTATCACAGAGGCACTGATAGAAGCAGAGAATAGACATAATTATTATTACATACAGGACACTAAACTTAGGTCTTTTGTTGCAAGTGTTAGAGATCCCAAATCTCACTCACTATACAAGTCAGCATCAACAAGTCACAGTTAATAGTGTCACTTATTTTTCTCCAATGATTCTCCTTCTGTAGTAGAGTAAATAAGAACAGGTAATGAGAAAGTGAATATATTTAACTCTTAACTCAAATATGAAAAAGTAGTGAGAATCTTAGGGTGGAATGTTGGAGTCATATAGGCCTATACAATCTGTAGTTGAACTCCATTAGGTAAATGTAATTTTTCTTTTCTTTTCTTTAGGTGAACTACTGTAGTGGAGTCTACTATAGGTTGTTGTGTGGTAAATGGATGAAGCAGTAAGATAGCCTGTCATGCATGCATAGTAGCCAAATCCTAAAGACTATCTCTTAAAACCTAATGGGGTACATTCTCCTTAAAAATAGATTCACATTCCTGCCATCCATCTTAGAGCACTTGGGTGGTTGTTGCAATATCTTCATGAGATGTGAAAGTATGCTCCGAATATCAGACCAGTGTGTATGCAGCACCAACCTTGGGATGGCAGTGGTGTTGGGGGTTTAGCTGTGTCCTCATTCGTGGGCCATGTGTCTGCCCTCATAAATCATTCACTGGGTCATTGGCAGCTGCCCCCAGTGGCTGCCAGCAATCTTGCCCTGGAGGAAGAATCCTCTCAAGGCTCAGTATGTGACAGTTGTCGCTGGTAACAGCTACCACCAAGCTCAGGAAGAAAAAAAAATGATCTGAGTCAAAGGTCCCCCATAAACTTTGATGTAAAGTTCCCTAAGCACTGGTATGACTGTCTCTACTTCTTTTTTTGCGGTATTACAAGAGAATGAAAACTTACAATTCATCACTTTGCTCTTGTTGCCCCCCCCCCCCTTCACATAGCAAGGTGTTAAAGCTCGCCGCAAGAGCTGCAGGATTTTGCAGTTACCGATGCTGCACTTGGGGTTCAAATGCCTATATATCACCATTTAGCTGCATCATGATTTGTGCATGAATGCAAAAAGCTAGCAGAGACATACAAGTTGATGTACAGTCCTCAACAATAGGACATCACTTAAATGAATTCAGAAATACTGTAAAACCAGAAATTTTCACATGCATTTTAGTTTCAAAAATTTCGCAAGAGCCAATATTCATGAAAGTAAAATGCTTGTAACAGTTCTTATCCTCCACTATAATGCATTGGATGCCAGTGGCAATTGGCGAAAGTTTCATGCCGTGAAAAAGTCCATTGGCTCCAATTCGTGAAAATTTCATGCTGCAAATATTTGTTGCTTTAGTGTATGTCCCTCAGATATTCTCTGCTTCTGGTGGTAAACCATTGTGATATTTTTCTAAGATTAGATTTGCATGTAGAGAAAAACAAAAAATAACTAGTCATTTAAAAAAGCAGAGTGGCAGAATGCACCTGCTTTAATCTCTTGTCCTTTAAATGTATACATATTAGGCCCGTTCACACACAAGGGAAAAAGTGCGATTTAAAAATCGATTTTCTTATCGCGATCAAAATTTCGAAATTTTTTCCTGTGTGGACAGAAAAATTTCACTAATTTTCGCGATCCTAATCGCGATCCAACTCGCACTATTAGTGCGATTTTTCAGAATAATCGCAATTATTTTGCCAAGCGTCGTGTGTGTGAGCGCGATTGAGATTCGGAAATCGGTATTTTTAATCCCATCGTTCGTAGCACGTGAACGTGAACATTATTGGGACTGCGGGGTCAGTCTTCGGTCATGCAAGTTTCGCGCATGCGCAATTTGGCCACTGATCGTTCTTTCCTTGCTGCGAAGTGCGATTTTTTCCTTGTGTATGAACAGTCGGAAAAAAAAAAATCGAAATTTGGATCACGATTGTAATTTCGATTTTCATTGTGTGTGCACGGGCCTATATTCATCTGACCCCCTTCTCATTTGTCTCACCTTACAGCTGTGGATTTCTTCAACCAGATCAACATGCTGTACGGTACCATCACAGAGTTCTGCACAACGGATAAGTGTCCCGTCATGTCAGCAGGGCCCAAGTGAGTTTCAATCAATGCAATCTGATGCCTTTCGCTGAATTTCAGTCTGCAGGTCTACTCTTTCCCAACTTCTGCAACATTTATTGTAAATACTTTTTTTTTTTCACATCCTTGGCGTGCTCATTCAATCAAAACATTGCTTTTGGTTAATAGTTGGTTTCATATTTTGCAGCCCCTTTGAGATTATGTGAAATTTATTTTGTGATTGACACCTGGTACCAGGGTAACATATGAAAGTTAAGAAAAAGTGTGAAATTTTTGCTGAGGAGATATATTATGAAAATGGTGTTCCCATTTTCTGTTACCTCCTTTAAATTCATTAGTATTCTGTATGACGATTCTTTTACAAAAACATATTTATTTGCTTTGATAGATCTTCTCTAACAGTATTCATTATATTCGATGCTGAATGGGGGTATGTTTATCGATGAAACCTCTTCCTTCCGTCCACCTTCTATTGGGGCTAGTTAGACACACAGTGCACAGGTTTTGCTCAATTACAAGTGCTGTCTTTCTTTCATCAAGTCTCATAGAATTACCTAGCATAATGATGGTTCTGAAAATCATGTAGTGACCTACAGTAATGATGTAGGTTCAAGTAAACTTAAGCTATCAGTTTGTTATGTAAAAAACATCACAATGTTAGATTTGATCATGCCGTGACTTTTGCAGTGGAAGAAGGGGGAAATTGAAAGGCACACAACTATAATTTTGTGACAGGCAGGAACAGGTAATGCAACCTGTGTGCATCAGTGATATGTTGTGACCCTCTGAGTACCTTGGAATCCACTTTTCTGGATAGCGATGGGCAGTGCCGAGAGATGAGCAACATAAACTATGATTAATGCATTTCCTGGCTCGGCTTTAGGGGGGAAGGATTTAGTTTACATGGGCAGGATTGTGTGGATTATGAGGCTTTAGAAAGTGTTTGGAAGGGCTCGTGTTAGATTTGGGAATTCAGAGTCAAGATATGTGTGCCACAGGCAAGATAGTCATGCTGGAAAAATCTATAGAGCCTTAGCAACATCCAGTCAGAGTCCTGTCACATCAAAATGCAGTTCCACTTTGTGCTCAGGTTGGTGTTGATGAATAGAATAAAAACAGATGAACAGGATGGTATGTAGTTGCATCATCGAAATAGGATGTAAAGTGGGGAAGTTATGGAATTCTAAATTTCCCACTTTTCCACCAAATAGTTACATTATCTCAACCAACACATACAAATTAGAAGTGGTGATGACATCACCTCACAAATTTTCCACTTGTTTGTATGCAAAAATGATGTGGAAATCAGGTTTTGGTCAATTATTTAGCAAGTACAGTTCATTTTCCCCTCGAAATTCATGAATTCTGGATTATCATCATAGTACTATGATTCAGTGCAAAGGATACAACTTCCTTCTAATTGAATTGATGTCACAAAATGATGTACTAGTTGATGGAAGCTAATGATATCTACACTTCCTCCAAATATGCATATATATGTGCAATTAATATCATTGTTTCATGAAATTGTGTGAAACTTGATTCTATGAATGTCTTGCGTTAAGTCGCATATTGATAGAACCTCAACCACTCGCAAAGTTTGCCTTACTTTAGTCTATTCATCAAAGCTCATTTGAATGTGGTGTGAACTGAAATTTAAGTGGCTCATCAAGTTGACGGTTACCCGTCTTTCTGTGCGAGGAACTCTGGACTGTGTGTACAATGCTATGGGTTTTTGTGTGCCAATTAGCACTGAAAGCACACAAAGAGTGCATGTCATCCTACTCTGCAATAGCCCCCCCCCCCCCCCACCCCCATGTGTCTACAAACCTCCCCACTGGTGTTGACTCTCACATTATTTCATGTCACCGGGGCTGTCAAAGACAATCAATATTCTTGAGAGCTCTCATCATTTACATACACGTAGGTGCCCGGAAGGGTCTGTGCATTTTGACCCATTTTTCCTTACACCACATAACATGTGCACTGCCGTGTCGGATTCCATAGCTTCAAGGGGATCTCCAGCACAAGCCAATGTGGGTACCCAAATCTGTCTGTTCGACTAACCCTTTGGCTCCCAAATTCTCCCCGTATTGTCCACCAGCAAAGAGGTTTATAGCTCTGAAGCAGTCAGGCCAAAGGAAGCATGGGATGGTGTCATTCTTTTATTTCTGAGGCAGAGTTCCCAAATACCACGTTTATGAATTTGATTCGAAAGGACAAACCCAGTATGTAAGGAAACCGAAAGATATCATTCCTATCGATCAAACTGATTATCGTGAGGTATAAAATACCAGTACATTTCCCTAGTGGACTTGTAGTGTTTGTGAAAGCACGGCAATAGGACAAGTGATGCCTGAAGTGGATGTCCGTTCAGGATATGTGGCAAATATTCCTGGAATTGAGTGACTCTGCCATATTCTTATTCCTGAAAGTAAATTAACTGATATTTCGTATTTCCTTTTTTGCGTATTCAATATTTCACTATGGCTATCCTTGTAAAAAGTAGTGGTTATTGTAGGAAGGGAAAATGAGCAAGCACAAGTGAGCATAGTTTACTTGTTGGTATGATTGCTGTGTGCTGTATAAGTCAGTAAATATGGAGTGTGTGTGTTTGTGTGTTTGTATGTGTTTGTATAGATCTGTGTTAGTGATGGTGGTGGTGGCTCCGTGCATGCTGTTTTCTCACTTATTACAGGCAACTCCCTTTGTACTAAAATACAAAAAGATACACACTGGACTTGTATAGATGATAATTTTGAGACCTGAATTTTTACTTTGTTGTATCTGAAATATTGTTATACCATGTTTGTTAAAACGGGAGTGAACTGTACAATGATGTTATAACTGTGTACGTACCTACTCCTCCCGATCAGGTATGAGTACCACTGGGCAGATGGACAGACGGTAAAGAAACCCATCAAGTGCTCAGCACCCAAGTACATCGACTACCTCATGACGTGGGTTCAAGATCAGCTCGACGACGAGACAATCTTCCCTTCAAAAATAGGTGGGTGTCGAGAGAGAGAGAGAGATCTCTCACCTAGCTGATAGGGCCCTCCCTCACAGTGGGAGGATGTATCTCCCGTTTCACACACAGCCGTGCCATTCATTCTTCCCTTGCCTTTGTTCTCCCTTGTCGTCCTTTGTCGTGTGGTGGGAAGCAAAGAGCAATATGTTTATGCAGCATTTACTCGAGTGACACAAAGTCAGAGACGTGAGAGAATGCCGTCAGCTGAGAAGCAGGATGTAACACCGGCAGAAATGTGACCGGAGTTAGCATCACTTCTCTCCCTGTCTGTCTGTCTGTCTGTCTTTCTCTCTGTCACTATTTATTCTCTCTTGACTGCCTACATTCGTATAATATGTTGGCTTATTTGCCTCTGGCTGTACATTGTATTTTCAAAGCTCTGTTCTTTAAGTCATGAGCTACAAAGCTCTATTCTTTATTCATACCAAGCAACGAGATCCCAAATGATAGTCCTTTTGCTTGTTCATGCATATGTTTTAAAGTCTGGCTATACACTTTCAAACGGTATGTTGCTCTTCTTTCAGAACATACGAGAGGAGAGCATATGATGTTTCTTGATGGAAGACAAAATTTGTCAAAACTCAATTTATGAATGTACAATCAAAGCATTGACATTTCTCAAATGAGCAACCAAGAATTTGTTTAAAATACAATTTTTACTCAGGAATGCAAAAACAAACATGTCAATAACAATGGAATCACTTGTAGACAATGACAGACATACAGACAGACAGGTAGATAGATCAAGGGATAGGTAGGGAAGTATAAGTACACCTCGTAGCTAGCTAGCCAATTATGGTATACAATCAAAAGGCTGATATCTCAATATTTCTCAACTTGGCAACAGAAGAATCTGAAACTCATTAGGGAGCTATTTTCAAACAAGATTGATACACAGTTTTTAAGGATGGTAGAGACTGATAGATAGACATGTATATCATGTAAATATTAGGTAGATGGACAGTTAGATTGATATGTAGATGGATAAGTGTGTAGATTTTTCTTTCTCTCCTTCAAGATAATCCAACCTACAACATATATGCGCCATGACAAGAATTCCCATTGTAACCCAAGTAGTGGCGAGCCAAAATGTCATGTAAAGTGTGTCATCGTGGGTAGTCCACATGGCATGCAATTGGAAAAAAGAGGCTATTGTATCAACAGGCCTTGATTCTGTAGAACAGTACCAAAGTACACTACATATTTCTGTGAAGGTTAATCCACATGACCTCACATTCTTGATTTGCTTATCCCCGAAATTTGGAGAAAGATGACCAAAATGCCATTCACACAAAGGGAGACCTTGACAGAATCATCAACACATTGTTACCCTGGCTTCCTCTGGCATTAGGTGGTCCCACAGGTGACCACAGTCGGACCTTCCCTCTTTGTCTCTCAAGAATGATCTCATTTTCACACTCAAATGAGATTTGACAACATTTGCCCTTCTAGGTAAGCTGAGAGTTGTGTGAACAACGCATGACTAAATGATGCCTTCAATCAAACGTTTGTAGATCAAAGGTCACCTGAATGTTACACCAGCACTGGCAGCTCATCGGCTGTTATATACCTTAAATACTGTAATTTACAGGCCATATCAATCGAAAAGAATGAAGCAAAATCTGATGTTAATTTCCTAGTTTTTGCATAGAAGACATAGACACTGGGGACAATTAAAGGCAAGATGACATGCTGAGACCTGCATTTTACTATCAAGTCAGATTGGTCAATACATGTTAATCAAATCAAAGGCTAGATTGATAATGATATACTCAGATGCATGTGGGTAATTTTCTATGTGTACACAGACCTACAGCGTTTTTCAATTCCCTATCATTTTGTGAGTGTCCAAAATAATTCCATGAATTTGGGCCATCTCCCATTACTACATAAATGATCACACAGGAAAAAAAAAAACAACCCACCAACAAGCAATGAAGACACTCTCTCCTTCACACATTACACTTAACCAATTGCCTTTTTGTTCCCCATCAGGTGTGCCTTTCCCCAAGAACTTCATGACAATTGCCAAGACGATCCTCAAGCGTCTGTTTCGGGTGTACGCCCACATCTACCACCAGCACTTCAAGGAGATTGTTTTCCTGGCGGAGGAAGCCCACCTCAACACGTCCTTCAAGCACTTCATCTACTTCGTCCAGGAGTTCAACCTCATCGACCGGAAAGAGCTGGCACCCCTCCAAGAACTTATCGACAGATTCTCAAATAAGTGAGGCGTCTGCCCTTGCCCTTGAAGATCTCTGTGACTTAAGATTTGACTCGAAAGAGACAGGACTCTGAGTGTAGACATATCCATGGATCCGGAGAACATCCGCTGACCCGTCACAGTCGCGCCGTCGTAGCAGAATTGTGGATAGGTTAGGGTATAAACTCTGGCAGCAGACAGTTGGCTCCTTGACCTACCCCAGTGGAGTTATTTATCATGAGACCTCGTGATGTTCCTGCAGTAGAAAGGACTCATAGCCTGCCTGATGTCTTGTCCAAGTCCAAAGTGATATGTGAACTTGTTCGTCATGGAGGAACATTTTCATGTATCAGCACCCAAACAACCAAAGAACGAGTGGATATATACCAGCCAGAGAGAAAGAAAAGTGGTATAGATTGAAAGTGAATAAGATTGCCTTTGAGGCTACCGGATGATAATAAGTGTAATCTGCAAGAATTTGCTGTATAATTCCACTATTGCCAGGTCTCAAGGTTTCAGTGTTCAGGCAAGAGACCTGTACCTGCAAATGTCCCCTAAAATTCTCCTGTGTGACTTGCTACCTTCTTAATACTGCTGTTAGAAGTTCATCCCTTTGAGTTTTGCTGTAGTGCTGCAATGACCGTGTAACAGTCGATTGTCACTCTTACATTGTTTGAAATCTGTAGCAAAACACACTTTCAATGGTATATTCCCGGAAGAGATCATAGTGAACTGTTTTTGTGATGTTTACATTGTTTATTTATTGTGAAAGAATGTCACAAATCGTGCAGTTTTTATTTCCAAAGATTTTAAACGTGTATATTTTCAGTGACATCAGACTCTATGGCTGATGCATTAGATGTTCAATTCAATCATGAAATGCTTTCACAGATATTGAACTTTGTTTGTCAGGAAACTTCATTCATGAGTCATCTCGGCTTGCAGACAGTATATCAACTTTAGCTTTGAAACATGATCTGAGAATTGAGATATATCTGCGGAGCAGAGCACAGCTCACAAGCTGTGCTCTGCAGCAAAATTCAAGAGATATCGGTTACAGTTAAGTCGTCAATTGAGCAAGCATGATCAGTCGGTTCATAATGGAGTAAAACCAATCAGAAGGCTACAAGTGTGTGCATTAATGAATTGAAGGAAAATGATACACAAACACACTGGATGCACGTGACAGCCTTCACCGCTGATGTAACAGCTTTCAGTTGTGCTGTCTAACACTTAACCTGCTCATCATGGTTTATGGTGGAGATTTCGATCTGCTTGTGCAGAGGATGGCTAGTTTATACATGTACATCCCTTGGCCTTTGCTACTGTACCTGTGCTTTACCTACATATTATGTAATGGTATCAGATTGTTTTAAATCCTGGGGTGCTATTCTGAACACCATTGTAACTTTCGGTGTAACTTCTGTTGTAACTTCTGTTGTAAATCCGGGAGTTTCAACACATTGCTAAAACAATTGTTAATCGGTATTCTGAGAACTGTTTTAACAGTGTTTTAAGTAATAAATAAATGAAAACCACACCCACCGCAATAATCATATCCAATAGGAAATTTTGTTACAAGTAACATCTAATGAAGGCGTTTTAACCAATAGGATTGATCCTTTGGGCAAAGAACGTGAAATGCACCTTGCTTAACTATGTGCGTTTTGACAAGTGCTCATTCTCTGGCATGCACACAATGGCATGTGCAGGCACACAGAGCACAAGATAAAACAAAGTTTCAACAGAAGTTACGACAAAAGTTACACAAAGTGGTGTTAGAATACCGATTTGCTACAGGAGAATTAAAACAGAGTTAAAACGGCTCAGAATACAACTTCGGGATAATGCTCTCTGCATTCTGCAGGAGCAGGAACAATCTGACCCATATTTTTCATCAAGTGTAGTCACGATTTACATTTCACTTGTTTTGCATCTTGTTGTGGTGTATGTTGACTATTCTTGTGTTTGTGACAAAAGAAGTGTAACTTCCATGTACCGTGTGTTAAACATTTTCGTGCAGGTTGACCTGTTGGCTTTGTATTCTACGTTTGTTCTGTAGTACATTTTGATGTACAAAACAGGTGGATAATGCCCATGTAGCAAAACTGACTTCATTTTTTTGCTTTTCAAGCAAAATTTTATATGTCACCGTGTGTCTTGTATATTTATTACGTCTTTCGTGGAATGTTGATGTGTTTTCCATCTTGACTGATGTGCAAAATTAATGAGAACATTGCATCCTGAAGCTGGTTTCCATCACTCTGAAATTTCTTTTTCTAATTACTACACTATAAGAATGAGAAAAAAAAAAAGAAAATAAAATGAAATACCAACTCAGAAATGTGAAAACTAAAGGAAGGAGAAAAGATTAATGATAGGCTTTTCTTGACAAACTAACAGCTGTTCTGCTGCACTATGAGTAGTATTAGGTTGCATAATATGTACAATGCATACGACTGCCCCTGCTGTATCTCAACACAGTTGCTTCACATTCTTTCATGCTGTTAAGAGAGGCACATTTTGGATGACTCTTTTGTCACCTTTTTCTCTCTTTTTTTTTTTTTTTGAAAAAAAAAAAAGATCAGTTGATGTATGTACCGTCCATCAGAAATGGTTCAGCAATAATGTAGAAATGCATAAATGTTGCGTGTGTAATCTTCATGCTTCACTTTCTTTTTATTTTTTCCCCCTTTTTCTCCAGGACCCTGTTGCATAAAGGACCTGAGGAAAAAAAAAAACGAAAAAAAAAAACAAACAAACAAACAAACAAACTTGGGTTAGAGTTTTGTGGTCAGTCACTTTCTCTTGCTAACTTGTCCAAAAAAAAACCAAACAAACAACAAACAAACAAACAAACAAAACTCTGGTTACAAATTCTTGACCAGAGTTTCTGGATTTGACCTTGAAAAAAACCTCTGGTTAAGGTTTCATGCAACAGGGACCAATTCTGGTTCAAAATATCTTTGATCAGTGAGGTGTTTATCTCTTCCTCCTAACCTTATGAAATTTGTGATATTTTTTAAAAATCAAATCATAGAATAGTGGAGTGCATTGCTGAAGCTGTCACAAAATGTGCTAGTGTTGAAGCTCTTTACATAGGTTTATTAAAGCAAAAAATCTTTCTAATGGTGGAAATACTTACACTTTGCAACCCTACCATGCAAACATTTCACAAACTGTAGGCTTGTCGATGTTCTGTTCCCCTGTTGGAGTGCTTTCAAGGGAAAGAGGGCATTTCATTGATGTGTAGGTCTGTGGTGTGGATGGTATTGTGGATTATCAGACAACAGCATTAGATCTGGAAGTTGTAAGAGAGTGCGTCTTTACAGAAGGAAAAAACAGACACCTTTGGAGAATTGCTCAAAATGCTTGGAATTATTTTCATAGATGTTTGGCTACATTACGCGGATGGTTACAGGTTAACACCAGTTCAGCGATGGAATATGTACTACAAGTCAATATATTGTATTCAAATACCATGTACCTTGAAGAAAGTGAATTTAAGAATGAAGAAGAAGCTTGTGTTATTATGTTCATCCATGTTATTAAAGTGAATAATCCTCGGTAGTGTCTTTTTTCAGAGGTGGATATTTTTATGTAAAAGAAAGCCGTTTTGCCCTTTACACTAATATATGTGTACATTTACTGTCTTCTTGCCCCTCCCTATGTTAAGTGTTAGTAGACTTCTTTTTTTTTTTTTTTTTTGCGCCATGTTGGCCATGTGGAAATATGGAAATATCTCTCCTTCAGGAATTGTGTCTCACATCATTCATGATACAATAGTCATTGTCCCTTTAATGTATTTCAAAATGTTAAAAGTGTGCCTAACGTGAGGTAAATGTCTTCATTGAGCAATTCCAGTATGAAAAATAAAGCCGCAGACAATATCTGTTTGGGTGAGATTTTTATTTGATGAGAAGAAAGAACCCCCCAAGTTCTGCCAACTGTGACCAGACGGCCCACAAAAGGATTTTAATCTGGAAGGACGCAGAGCTCACTGCAAAATGTAGCAATTGCCCACTAAAGGGGGACGTGCATTGGAGACAATGGTGTCTCCCCCGCAATGTGTGCATTTAGCAGCACCAAATAGAATGAGGCCTCTCTGGTGCTTGAAGGGGATTTTTTTTTTTTTTTTTTTTTAATCCGTGGCTCTGTTGACCCGACCGGACCTGGGCACGGAGAGTGAAACAGTCATTTGCATTGCATAATAGGGTGCCTCCACCAAGGAAAACAGAAAGGGATCATCCTTAACATCCCATCTGTTGCCCAGAGGGATCAGAGAGTGAAGATTGCAGGCACTCTCTGTGGTGGAAGTGGTCAGTGGTCATTGGTCAGTGGTCAGAGCCGTGCAGAACTTAAAGTTGTTTTGGACACCTCACAGATTTGGCACCACCAGTCCCATCATCCCAATTGTTCCAGATATTCAAATGAAGAGTGCGGGGGCGAGGAAAAACAAAAAAATCAGTAGTTAAAGATGCAGGATCATTTCAAGAAATAAGTTTTATGTTCGTCTAAAGTGAATGCAGTAGTTGCATAAAAGGGACACACAAAATTGCTTTCATGGAATAGTTTGGATTATCTGTGGGTGCGCTTATCAACTCACTTCTGGCGTAGAATTATGGTTTCTAAATGACTTTCAGGGAGATGTGTTTCAAACATGGAAAAGATGATAAATGCATCCTTGGTGTGCTGAAATGTTGATGGAAGAAGTGCGACATTTGCATGTTTCATTCTAATTTACAATCCACCATATTCACCTTTATTAAACATTTACCTACATCCTCCATCCCTTCATGTATGATACATGCTCACAGCTGCCCACCAAATTATTTCTTCCACCAGTGTTGCTGTCAACTATTTACTGAACAAATTTTCGTATCCGTGACTGATGCCTAGTATTTTCTTGAGTATTTCTTTCGTAACGGTGTACTATCATGTATTAAAATCGGACGTGTATTTGAAATGCATTAGTGCTGATATTGGCCTTTACCTAAAACCTCACCCCATGCATCTTGTGTCTTAAGCCCTATTGAAGTATTCTGTAGTATGCCCTGAAAATGCTTTGTAGTTCCTTACAAAAAAAGAAAAAGAAAAGTAGTTTGTTTTCATTTTTGTCACTACTTTGTAGGGTATAGGGTAATCTTGCTTGTGTTGTTGTTGCTACTACTCATTGCCTTTATGTATTCAGTGTATGTGAGAACTTTGTTCTGGTTACAGAATGCTGTTCTATTTATTTTCTTGAAATAGAGGTTAGAGGATATTTTCATGTGTTATTTGTGCCTGTGTGATGGTGTATGATATGTGAATGTAATATTTCCTCTTTTCTTTTGTCATTTTCATTTTGAGAAATTGGTATCTGTCACTCTTATTTATGATATCATTGCATCTTTTTTCTTCAAATGCTATGGAGTTGTATGTATTCCAGACTTTTAGACCATTAGTGACATCAAAATATTTTGCTTGTACTGTTTGTGATGGAAGGGTTTCGAGTCATTGCTAAATCCACTGAGTTACTTGTATGCTTTATTTCAGTGCCTAGTTCATGAGATTAATACGTTAGGTATTTTTGTGAGATATTTGCTGCACACGAGGAGTGACGCATTATTATTTTTTTACAGTGTCTTTGCGGTCTCATTGCAAAGGAGTGTAGTTCTCTCGTATTGGTACTTCCAACCAGCTGATCAATGCTAGATGTACTATCAGTTTTAGATATCATTGCATTTCAACAATTATCATCTTGTTCTTGATGTGGAATTCAATATTGACCACCCATGTTTCATTTGCTACCCCCCCCCCCCCCCCCCAGTTCAATTGTACATGCTTGGTGTGTTATAAAATTTGTTAGGGAAACCAAATTGTTCCTCATGCCCAAACACAGGACACAAATAGTGAGCTATGTGAAAGGCAGGGGGAAAAAAAAAACAACCCAAATGATAAAACTTTGCAGTTTTATAGCATGAATATTGCAGCAACATTTGAAGTATTTGGTGTTCAGAATTAGCTTTACAGTGAGCAAAAATCAGGATTGCTTTTCAGCTGGCATTCAACACCTATATTGACGTTGCAAGTTGGACTTTCGAGGTGCCTCTAAACTTTCTGTCCCAACCATGTGTGTGCATGATATCAAATGATCCACATATGATTCTTGATTTGAAATATTTTGTTCAGAGTGGATCTTTGAATGGAGTTAACATACTGGTTTGGAGGGGAACTGGTATTTTTCTGTTTTCTGACTTTTTTTTTCCTACCCAACATGCAGAGCAGTTGAATTTTGTGTCACTATTTGAAGACCAGTCTTTTACAATAAGCTGTAGACATGCAGTGGGCTAACAAAAAAAAATATAGCTTTATCTACCATGATTTATACGTGTGGTTCATCAAAGTTTATCAAGATATTTGTTGGTATTTATTCAAAACATTCAACAGTCTGTGTAATGTCTGGGAAAAAAAAAGTAAAAAGATAGTGTAGACACCTTGACCATGGTCTTGCTTTGACCATTAATTATTTATTTCAAATGGTGTTATGTCAGTATTCACTTCTAATATTCCCCTTTCTTTCATCCGTTCTCATTGTGATGAGAGATCTATTACGACTTTCTCTCCTATTATTTGCTCTGTTAAGTTCCAGGGGAGAATTTGCTACGCTAATTTTCATGTATTTTTTTTTTTCTTTTTGCTTTGAATTCCTGCCCATCAATCTGTCAGTTGTTAAAGAATGCAACAAAAAGTATTGAAAATGACACCTTCTACTTAGCATCACCATACTGACAGTTTTGACAGCGTTATGCGACTGCACATTCATAAGGCATACGTGGAGAATGCCCATGTTTTAATTGAAGGTATTATCAAATTTCTACTTTCTTTTAAATAATGATTAAAAAACAAAAACATGATGTGCGGAGCACCAGTTGTACTCTAGAAAGTTGTAAGAAGTTGAGGAGTGTTGACAGTGAATATTAGGTTTGGATGGTATGAGACATGTACTCAGTGTCTTAGCGTTGCTTGTTCATTCTTTAATGTCACATCTATCTTGCAGGACATGTAGAGAAATATTTCTGTATTGAGACATTATATGTGGAGGCTATACGTGTACAGATTTGATTAAAACGACAGTAATGATAAATCTTGCTTGCTGGGTTATTTGTTTGTCTGTTCGTTTCCATCCATTCACACTGAGTTACTCAGGGTGTGTTTGAGCGCCGTCCTAAAGCGTACTGAACCGTACCGTACCAGCGCCAGAGGAATGCTCGAACACTCCTAAAGTGTACTGTACCCAGCTGAACTGAGCTAGAAGTGGACCACTTAATTCCCGATGTGCTCCAAAAGGCTACCAAAAGCATAACAAAAGTTTGCATGTGAAGAATGTGCATATCATGCACATTATGTCATAATGCAACGAGCTCATTCTCTTTGCTCAGGACATCACAAGGTGAAAGACCTTGCTACAAAATGCGTGACCCCTTCTAAAAATGACTCGTAAGGTACGCTTTCTCAACAGAGCTCAAACGCTCCAAATCTGGCACAGTTCAGTACAGTATCCTTTAGTTTGGTTTGTTTTTGTTCATTTTAGAGCGCTCGAGCACACCCTAAAATTGCAGAGTCCTGTTCCTTGGTGTGATGCCTCCCCACCTGCATACATACTGTATACACTATATATTTTGTGGGATTTTTATTTTCATGAATTTTGCGAGTTGGGTACTTTCCACAAATTAAAGAACACACATAAATGAAAACTCTGATCCTGACATGAATGCGATGCGTACATGCACTTTGTACTGTATGCAGTTCAGAGAGTACATAAACAAGGTACATGATAATACTGTTCTCCACAGCCACACTACTTGCAAAATATCAGGAAGTCCCGACCTCATGAAAAATTAGACTAGCTAAATATATAATATATATATATATGTAATAATATATAATATATGTTTCTCTCCGCCCTACTGGTATCCTGTTCTCTTTCTCATCCGTCTCATTTTGTTTTGTTTTTTTCCTCTGAATGCTCTCCTTCTGTCTCATATCCCGTTTCTCTTTCACTCTCTCTCTCTCTGTAATTTTATTCCCCTAAACTCTCACTCTCTCTCTCTTCCACTGCTTCTTTCATAACTATTCTCTAATTTGGGGGATTTCCCAGTGAGGTGGTCACATGAGTATCACAGAATAGCTCTCTTTGCTCACACATCGACATATCTACAGTAATACTATGCACTCCCGTTACAACAAACACGGTTATAATGAAATTTCGGTTCAAACGAAGTAAAAATGCAGGCCGCAACATTATCCACTCTATGTATTTTTATTGTTTATTTGTTCAGTTATAACGAAATTTCGATATAACGAAAGAGAACAGCCCATCTGGAGGACTTTGTTATAACGGGAGTCCACTGTACTGTGTGCCTGGTCTGCTTTCATTCCACAAATAAAAATTGAATTTTTGTATAGAGTGTACAGACCACACGACTACATTGTACAGTTGAAAACATTTCTGAAGGCTGTGTGCGCAGATAGACTTTTGTCATACCAGGTATATCCCAGATTGTAGACACAGATAATAAAGCTTCAAGATGATGCACAATTCTTGACATGCCATGTACACACAAGAAACACTACTCATGTGATGTTAAGATATGTGAGCAAGATTTTTTTATGACTTGCTGTTTGGATGCCACATTGATTTTCCTACAATTTGGATTGGCCAAAACTTTTTATTTCTTGTCAGATTTTGTCTAATTTTACTCACATTAACAATGACTATATGCTCTTTTTCATCTGCTGTCATTACAGGGAAAAAAAAAGAAAGAAATCTTAACTCATTTGATTGGAATGTTTCAGGTCACAATATGATCTGGGGGGCATTTCATGAAGCATTTGTTGGACATTTTTTATTTCTGACATACTGTTAAAAGCTACTGAAATCCTTGCATCTGATTGGCTGAGAGCAAGTTTGTCCCACAAATTTGTCGGACAGAATGCTTGATGAAATGCCCTCCAGGTGTATAAACTGAAGAACACACAACTGTAAGGAAGTCTTGGAGACTGCTTAGTAGTCAACCAACACCAAGGTATCACAATGCTTTAATATAGTACTAACAACACATTTTTTAAATCTGTTGTCATGCCATAACAAATGTAATCATAAAAGTTACAGTCTGGGACTAAATTCACTTCAAAAAGAAAGTTCATTAGAATGACAGTACAAGAGGTGCTCTGGGCTACCCGCTCACATATGTACACTCACACATTCTTGTAAGATGCTTCAACCGGAGATATTAAACTTTGCTTAAAGGGTGTGTACAGTTCTGGTCAAGGTGAGGATTTAGCTTTTAACGTTTTGCGAGATATTCAGAAACCACTCTATGAGATGTCAAAGAGCATGCAGTTCTAAGGGGTATCAAAAGTTTATTTGATGACAATCGGTATTGAAATGGCTGAGATATCCAAAAACAAGGTGAAACAAAGAGATCTTAATAAAGTTGTGGCATGTCGCCTTTTATTATTATCACTTTTTTGGATATCTCAGCCATTTAAAAACCAATTTTCATCAAATAAACGTTGAATCCTTCTTAAAATTACATGCTCTTTCATATTTCATAAGAGGCTTTTCATTATCTCACTTAGGAATGTTCAAAACATGAATCCCCACCTAAACCAGTACTGTACAGTCCCTTTAAGGTAACTGGGCATATTTCAGTATTTGTTTCCGAAAACATTCTTTTTCTTTTTCTTTTTTACATATTGACTAACCGAAATTGGAAAAAAATACTTCAATTCCCCCATTTGAATTGTATGAAAACATGTCACCTACACACAGGTCCTAAATATGATGCACCACGCGCTACCCCGGGGTATCGTAGTAACCCGGGGTACCACGTTGTGTAGCGCCATCTCACGTTCACTCGAGTACAACCGCAGAGTTACTGCGTTACGTATGCGCACTGTACTGACCCGTGGTACGGTGCGATACTCAGTATAGCGTTTCATGCACTGACTACACGCACTATTATAATAGCCCGCTAGCTGTGCCAAAGTTACAATCTCGTAGACGTAGTTTCGATCCCGTAATTTTGTAAGCTTTGTGCACTTTGTGCCGAACAAAATATCCTTTCGCAATTAGGATCAAGCTGCAAAAATGCCAGCAGGTGATGGGGGCTATGCCGCACTGAAAGGAAAGGGCCGGAAAAGAAGGAAAATTTCCAGAGAGGAGAGGCTGGAAAACGCGAGGCTTCGCGCCACTCGGAAGTTGGGGAAGGAAGGGACCGCCGATGTTCTGGAGGTGTTTCAGAAGGCCAGTGACGCCGGGGATAAGGCGGAGGCAGATGGCATTATTATGACCCTGCTGGCTCAGGGATTAATTGAGAAAACTACAGGATGAAGAGGGTTTTTTTTACAAGAACAATGGCCATAATTGAATGTTGAAGAATTAATCACACACAAAAAAATTAATTTCCCACTTTTTGGTAACCCAGGGTACAGCCCTAAAAAAAAAATAAATAATTCAACAAAATGGCCGATTTTTTTTCTGGTACCCCAGGGTACCATTTATGTCATCATATGAAGAATGGACAGGTGCATTATGTTCCCCTAGGTACCCCTGGGGCCTTAAGAGGGGGCTTTTTCATTTGCTTTAAATACTATGAACAAATGGGCATATGCCTGGTGTGTATATCCCCGATTGCCTGGAGTGAAACACTGCAATATCCCTGATCGAATCTGTTTGCGAGAACACAAACGCGCACACACACACACACACACACACGCACACGCACACACACACACACACACACACACATGCACACGCACACGCACACGCACACGCCCATGCACACGCACACGCACACACACACACACACGCACACACACACACTCACACTCACACAATGATACCATGCATTATTAACCGATCCGTATTTTTAGGAGTTCATAACATAGAGCATTACCTACATGTACGATGTACATCCATGACATTTCAATGCTCATGTTCTGTGAAAACCTTTTTTGTGTGTGTGCTTGGATGATCAGGATGAATTGTGCAAGTTTGTTTGTTTGTTTGTTTGTTTTTTCATTTGATTGTTGATACTTTTATCAGCAATAAAATGTAGTTCAAGTTGATATATATGTGACAGAAAAACAATTGTACTATGGGCACTTCATTAATACAACAATGCCTCACATCACACAAATTATGCAAAATTTCAACTCCTCAAAATAATTCATATCTACAGCACTACTGTCTGGTGCATTTGTTTTCTTTTTGGCCATTTTACAGGTGAACATAATTGGGCCAGCTTGTGAGGACATATTTCCATTTACATGAACAATGAAAGGACTCAAAATGCTGCACTTTGGAGAGTTTAGTAACAAAATTGATGGTTGTTGATATACTGTAAAACAAGACATATTGGCGGTATGAAATATTCCCGAATTGGAGACGATGGCCTTCTTTTTTGCCATGAAATTTTCATGAAGAGCAACTGGCATTCAATGCATATATTGTAGAAAAGAACATTAACTTTCATGTGCATTTTAATTTTGCAAATCTCGGCTCTCGCAAAATTTGTGAAATTAAAATGCATTCGAACATTCCCCATTAGGCAGTAACTGCATATTGCATATGCCATATATTTTGCAAGGTTTCTATTTTTGCAAATTTCTCAAGTCTATTGCTTTTAGTAAATTAACAACATGTGAAAATATCAACTCTGATCCAAATTTGAATACAACAGGCACGCCCACATTTCTCACTTCATCAATGTACTCCATAATTGTACATTCAACCTCTCACAAAATTGCTACCGAATCCTATCAAGATTCACACAAAATTAGACTCGTTCAATGTATCGTACATGTATATAGTATGGTCTCTTTCTTTTAACATACATACCACAGGAAGTAATGCAAGAACAAGACATTCAGTGAAATATTACAGAGTAATGGCTATTTCAAGTTTTTATTATATACATGTACTTCAGAATGCATACAAAAAATAATGATTTTTACAAATGAATTCAAATCATTTGAGTATTTGCACTTTGAAGGGCGAAAAATAAGGCATACAAAATTTGTACATAGTCAAAGTGAATTCATTGACCTTATACCAATTCATGATATATCTAACTTTCTTTCACAAGGTTACTGCACCAATGTCAACACTCAAAGTTCATTACCATCTCATAAGCACACAGTGCAAAGGAGAGAGTTTGTGTGGTGCAGTTGGTACTCACTGAGAATTTCCTATTCTCTCTATCTCTTCGTTCTATTGATATGAAGGGTAAGAAACTCAAGAGTATCATTCCCTTTTCACCATTATCATCATCATCATACATGTAGATCGAAGAAATGTGCTACTCATAAGAGTACTGTGGACTCTTACTATAAAGACACAAAATTTGTTGCAACAAAGTAGTTTGAATGGTTTCAATGTTTGAAATTTCTTTGTATTTGCCACTCTTACATGACAAAAGTTTGATTATGGCAAAAAAAAAATAAATTCATCCAAAAGGGTTTGCTGTTAAGATCTTGTACTTCTGTTATGTCATCTGCTTTGTAATGATCTGAGCTACAGAAAAGTTCTGAGAAAGTCGGTGAAAAGCAGAAATCTTCGCTACTCAATCAAAATCATATGCAACTGAGACATCATATATGGCACGTCATACTGTACAAGCTGAAATTTTCGCGTACAGATATTTTCGCGAATTGCTACTTGGAGGACATTTGCGCGTGTTGTTAATTTCGCGGTTGCGACGGTCTAACTGAATGTAACTATTTGCGCGTTGTTATTTTGGCGTGTTGTTATTTTCGCGGTTCAAAGGCGATTCGCGAAATTTGCAAAAATAAAACCACCGCGAAAATTTCAGCTCGTACAGTAATCCACTGATGGCTGTGGTATAAGATTTCATATCTCATATCACCACATGTAGTTCTAGCTGGTCTTTAAGATGAAAGTTCCCCCTTTCAATGATGAGTCCAACTACATTAATTTTTTATAGCTGCTTGTGCAAACCTACTTTGAAACAATGCAGAGAGGGTATGATGTGTGAAACTGTCAGGTGGGCAGATTTTACGGTAAATCCAAAAAAAAACTATTTGGAACTGAGTTCACTTAACATATCACATATAAGTGATTACCATCAATATGATGATTAGGAAAACATAAGGCAAATTCTGGCATGATCAAATAATTAAACCTCTAAAGATACATCCCCAAAGGCAAGCTGTGGGAGACAATTAATCATCAAAAATAGTTTAAATACACTGCAGTCAACGGCTTTATTGAAGGATATAGATCATTCTGGACGATAATCACGCCTCACAAACACCCCCTTACTCCCGAGAAATCTTCAAAATCATCTCAGGAGAAACCTAAAAAGCTCAGCGGTCAAAGTCAGCACGAGCACGCAGCACACTCCGGTATAGACCACAGAGACAAAGGTCAGAGGAACGGTAGGGTGATGCAGGTTGATTCTTGGGGTATGATAGCCAGCTTTAAGAGAGTGATACAAAAGAATGTTGAAATCTATTTGGTTGTTTGGCAATTTGTCTTTTTAACCATGCTCCAGGTATTCCATCAAAGAACTTACCGAGTTCGAGAAAGATTTCCTTCTACTAAGTATCATTTCATCATTTTTAAACGATGCTGAAGTCATTCAAGGCAAGAAATCCAAGCGCAAGGAAAGGAAGTACACAAGGATGAGAAGTTTTAGCTACGGGCACAGAAGGATTTGTCATTACTCCTCCTCCTACCTGATGGAGATCGGGCCAGAGAAATTTACCAATGTCAAGGCTTGGTACAACACCCACGGTCTGGTCCCACGCAGAAAGAAACCAGGTATAGATCTTCAATTCTAATCTATACTTTCCAACATGTAAATTTGAAAGAAAAAAAATACTTTCAAAAAAATAAAAACTCGCAAAAGAAGTCATTTAGTTTCTATGAGTGTCAAGAAAGAAAATTTTACAGAACACTATGATTTTAATATTTTTTTAGCACTCATAATGAAACAACAAAAGATTAATGAAAAATAGATATCATTACTTTATTACAAATAGGTTATTATCAAATTGTTACTATTAAAAGAAAAGTATGCTCTAATAATGTGGCATGACAGACAAGATGTGAATTCAAGTTCTTGTACTTATTTTTATTGTCTTTAAGGTAGAAGAAGGGGCAAGAAGCTGCTCAAGCTGGAACAGGTCCAAGTTGTAGTTCATTTCATCATGAATTACGCAGCTGAAAACTCATTCTCCTGCCTGGAAGAATTCCCGGCATCAAGTCTTCCGATGTAAAGCTTCTGCCATCCCATGTGACAAAAGCCAAGCTATGGCGGCTGTACAAGGCCTTGGTCCCTGATCATGCTGTTGCATACTCAACATTTTGAAAGCTGTGGAATGACCTCCTCCCCTATGTTGTGGTGGAAAAGCCTGCGACAGACCTCTGCTGGACTTGTCAGGAGAACAACAGTCTCATCACAAAACAGGTATATCTACTATTCCTTTGTTGAGAAAGGTACAAAGTAAGGTTTAGCAGCCTTCTGTTAATGTCACAAGTCCATGGCTGCTTCCCTCATGACCTCCCCCTTTAGCAGAATTTGCAAGCTGGACATTCCAACATGGACATTCTTCCAACTTCAGAAGAGCTTGTCATATCTTTAAATGGGGTAACACTTGTCGACCATGGAGATAACACACGCAGTGACTCTTCAGCACACACAGCCACTGAAAAGGACATAACATTCGATGAATATCTAAAGCAAGAACAAGAAGCTGACAATCAGCATAAGTATTTGTGAAACTGGCTTGAATCTAATGAGGAGTCAAGTGAGGGTACAACAACATTATTGGACCTGGGTGGCAAATTCCTCTGGGTGAATTGGGATCTCTTTCAAATGAGAGATGGCCTTGTCTGGCGGAAAGACAAAGACAAGGATCAGCGGAAGAAAACAACAAAGCTAGAAGCCCAGATCAGACATGACCAATGCAAAGAAGAGAAGAATGCCTTGCAGGAAGAAATGCAGTCCCTGAAATGAGAAATTGGCTCTTTAGTAGAGAGGAACCAAGATCCGAAAAACCCAATTCAGGCCATGAGAGAGGAGGAGAATGCGGGACACCTCTCCACTTCTCAACGACTTCCAGAACTCTCGGTAAGTATGAAGTCATTCAGAGTTTGGCCATTACAATACATGTAAGAAAGTACAACCTTTATTTGATATCTATCAATCAATCAATGCATGATGAACATGATGATTTGACCTGATTAACTTTTTGGTGCAGTAGGTCAAAGAGAAGATATCTCAACAGTTAAATATCACTGTTTTGCACACAAATGTGAAAGGACTTTATCCATCTATTTGGAACATGTTTATCAATCTGTTGTTAACATTTGAATTCTGCTTGGATGGTCAAGTTTTTATGCCAACATTGCCATATTTCCCAAGCTATTTTAAACAGGTACTTGTATATGGAACTTCCCTGAATGAAACTTGGTTCACATATGTACTGGATGTACGACCAGAGACAAAAATGGGTCATAAAGTCAAAGATCAAACATTTCAGAAATCATGGGGATTTGAGGAACTAACATGGTTCGTCATTTCAATGTGGTACTTTATCAAAGATTATGCACATACTCTAAAAAAAAATATTCCAACATCATTGTTTTAAGCAGATTCATATGAAGTGCGTCAGCAAGGGTAATTAAACCTTGTATGACAATAGCACTGATAAATACCAAATGAAGACATCAGTTTCCTGTTTGGCAAACACGAAGCAGGAATATGAACTTGTATATACATACGTATGTTTGTTTTTGTTAAGTTTCTTATGTTAATGTAGTTTTATTCATTGCCTTTGAAAGATTGATTTTTATCACCTGGCTGTGTCTATCTTTACACCTAGAGCTGCCAAAGTGATGCTGGAGGCATTATTCTTTCAGGTTGTTTGTCTGTAATCACTTTTGTAGACAATGTAACCTCAGAACATTGTGATATCCAAATTGGTCTTGGCATATGAATACATGAAGCTGCATCTATCAACCTGTAGGCTCTAATTTCAAGGTCATTGGTACAGTTAATATTCTAAAATTTCACTAGCGCACTATCTCTGTATCATGTAGTATATTGAACTTCCTGCATGGATGTACTACATGTGCCAGCATATGAAAGATTTTCTAGGAAAAGTTTTAGACGTAAGTTCAAAGATTAAGCAAAAAAGCTAAAATTGCATTTTTAAAATCAAAGAATCTTCATGATTGAATACATATTCACATGTATTTCCTGACAATAATATCTCTCAGGAGTTGTGGGTCATAAGGTCAAGGGTCTTGCTTCAAGGGTGAAAAAATATCCAGAATACTCATACTACCAGATAGTAATAACTGGGAAACACTTGTGGGTTTATGAGGAAGTAAAAATAAGAAGAATGGATGCCCCGTCAACGTCGTATGATCAACAATGACCAGGATTGTTAGAGCAATTCCGAGTGAATGATGACAGCAACGGAATATCATACATGGATGTGGACTCTTCGGGGGCAGAGTTTGAAAGCTCAGACTTGTAAGAGAGTGATGCAGTTGACATAACCGAAACTCGCCCAAGGTTATGCAACAAGCAACCCGCCAGTCGGGGCCAGTGCAGCTACAAGGGAACTGGACCAGAGTGACACCACTAGAGATGCCAAATGATACTGATTCTCTTCTTGCCTTTACAGCCAGGAATCTTGAGCCTAGGCAAGTACCAGTCAGAAATTCTGACCCGGTAAAGTACATGGAACTGTTCTTTGACAATGCTGACAATGAGCACATCGATGGAGAGACTAATCAGTATGCAGAGTGGTTTTTGAAGGATGAGATGGTAGCAGAGTGGATCCTTGCCCATCTACACACTCGCTTCAGGAAAATGGCCCGAAAGTGGGATCAATGTCACACAGTTGAAAAAGTACCTCGGATTGTCTACCAACATGGGTCTCGTCAGGAAGAAGAGGTTGGACACGTATTGGTCAAGGAAGCCAGTTCGGGCCACATCATAGTTTGGAAGGATGATGGCATGATGGTGACGATTCTTGTGCACGAGCCATAGCTGAGATTGAGAATGAGGACTTTGACTGGCTTTGTGATATCTGTGTAGACAAATTAGAATCATCAACATGCTAACCCTTACTATGCTCAGTTAAGCAATGAGTTAATCAGTAACCTTGTTAAAGGCAATCAGATGTCCTTTACCAGATACTTGCTAATTCTATGCATTTCTGGTAGGCTCATTAACCTCCTGGTACATTTTACACTCAGAAGTTCGAGTGCTACTCTCAACGCATTCCTTGACGTGGAGGATAAGCTACTTGAACTAGTGAGGGTCGGGAGTCAAGCAGCATGCACACCCAACAAAGTGGCACTTCGTACTTGTCCTGCCTGCCAGTGTGGCAGATATTAAATATCTGTCACAGGCCCTTGCATGTGTGATCTGCAAAGGCAAGTAGTTTGAATGTAAAGTTGAATGCAATGGCCTCAATCATTTGTGCTGGTGTCTTGTAGGCAAGGCAAGTGAATGCTATGTTTCACTAAAGATAGGGAACCTCAATTGACTTACTTACTCAGGTGGTTACACGTCTCGCTGACATCTTTAGCCAGACTGAGCCTCTAAAGGCTGTGCAGGTAGAATTCATGAGTGCAAGTCAGGGTGCTGATGATGAGTCCCTGACCGATTGGGCAGATAGGATTCGTGACCTGTCTACAAGGCCATTCCCAGGGATACAGCATAGGTACCAGCTCAGACAGGTAGTATTGCCATGGATAAACTGTCATGTGTATTTAGGACATTTTTGACAATGTCTACATTCAGTTATATTAAACTAGCTCAGTACTCCAGAACCCGCCCCGCCTTAAAAGTCATCCACCTTTCAATGAACCATCTTGTTAATTTATCCCAGTCTGCAAACCTTCCCTGATATCGTGAATGTTTAGATCATGTTTAAATCATAGGCACTCAAAAGATTAGACCACTTCCCCCCTAACAGGTGCTCTCATTCAGACCGCTTATGATCCACTCAGCTTCAAGGTTCATTCGTCTCCCCCACTGGTTCCAAACATCCAGGCCAGTCCCATCTTAAACATGACCCACCCCCAAGCTAACTTTCCCTCCAAAAAATGACTTCCCCTCTTATGATTGGTCCAAGTACCACACCTACTACTCTACCAATTTTGCTGAAACGTCCAGAAGCACCCTGGTCATAAGATCAGATTGGATATTAATGCAGAGAGCTGGTCAGACGGTCATCGAGTCAAGACTGACCTTTTTTAGTTGCTCGATCTTGACCACTCTTTTTACCTTTTGCCTGTTCACCGATTCTCAGACACATCATATTTTGAGTGGATATCTGGTGTTTATTGCAAGAGCATGCAGCTTCTTGACTAAAGTACATGTACAGTTGTTAATAAAGGAGCAATAGCTCTTTTTGAATGGAGAACTTTGTGTTCGAGTTTCATCCTTTCTCTGCAAAGTACCTCTCGAGCTACATTACATTACATGGTGGAGAACCCAAAATGAAACTGGTGGCAGCTGTACTTACAGACCCACAATGAGTCATGAGCAGACTTTGTCAAGAATCCATGTATGCCGTTCAACAGCGACAGGCTGACTATTTGTCATTTGCCTGACAAATCTACCTCTTCTGCCGACCCTTCGGATAACGCCAAACATTGCAGCCATATTTGCCTGCCTATTTCAGCTGATTTCGGCTGAAGGGAGATGGTTATTGTCATATTTTAATCTCTACAATTCACAAAGATCGACACGGTGGATCCTTTCATTATGTTGCAAAAGCTAAAGCAAATGGGGTTTTCTGATGCTTGTCTTGCTTGGTTTAGAAGCTATTTAACAAATCGAAAAGTTGGAGCACTTTTAAATTCTGTTATGTCAAATGTTTTGGATATACATCATGGTGTCCCACAGGGCTCTATCCTGGGGCCAGTTCTGTTTGTGATTTATATTAATGATATTGTCAGTCAAGTAAAGAATTGTCGCATTCACTTGTATGCAGACGATACAGTGTTATATTTTTCACATAATGACCCTATCCATATTGAAAACGTTCTAAACAATGATCTTAAAAGACTGTATGATTGGATGTGTCTTAACAAACTTAGTTTAAATTTCCAAAAGACTGAGAGTTTTTTGATTGGCTCTCGCTCCTTATTATCACGCCGCAATGCCCTTCACATAAAGTTATGTGGGCAGGTGATCAAACACAAAGAAACAGTTAAGTACCTTGGAGTTACACTTGACCAGCAATTAAAGTGGAATGTTCACATTAATGTATTATTTGGTAAAGCTGGTAAACTTGTAAAATATTTTGGTCGACTTCGTCATATTCTTAATGAAACATGCTTAAAATTATTATATAATTCTCTTATACTTCCTCTGTTTGACTATGCCGATTTGATTTATGACTCGGCCTCGCTGAAATATACTTCGCAATTACAAAAGTTACAAAATAGGGCGGGTAGGATAATTCTTGGGATAAATCCATATAAGCATGTATCAAATCATGAAATTCATCAAATTTTAAACTGGGATTCTTTAATCGTAAGGCGTAAAAAGCATTTAAATTCCATGGTTTTCAAATGTCTTCATAACTACAGTGCCCCATATCTTAAAGAATTATTTAACTTTATGTCCCGAAATTACTCTCTCCGCTCAAATGGTACCCTTTCACTGCCAAAACCCAAGACCGAATATTGTCGAAGAATGTTTTCGTACAGAGGAGCTTCCAGTTATAATGAATTACCTTCAGAGCCCAAGTGCTGTTTAAATGTAACCAGTTTTAATAAAATGATTAATGATGTTATTCCGAAATATTTTTGATTTAAATGTGGCATAGAATAAACTGCATTTGTTATATGTATTTTTTGTAGAATGTTTATATCAAGATAGATATCAAGTTTATAAAATAGGATGGGTGGGTGGGGTGTTACTTAATTTTTGCTCATTTTTTTTTTCATACATTGTTTTTTTGTTTTTCGCATTTGATGTTTTCTATTGTATTTATAATTTACTTTGTTCCTGGACCCCTCGGTAGAACAGCTGTGTCGTGTAAGCACAGCTGAGTAGGGCAATCCAGCCGTATTTTAATATCATTCTATTGACTGTACGATTATTGTTTTGTCGTTGTTTTTATACGGAAAATAAATAAAACAAAACAAAACAAAACAAAACAAAGAACTCTCGATATGGGCCTCAAGTCCGACGGTGGTGGTCGGTGACAGCTTCGGCGACAGCTTTAGTGACGACTTCCCATGACTTCCGTGACAGCTTCGGTGACGACTTAACACGACTTTGGTGATAGCTTCAGTGGCGACTTCCCCCGACTTTGCTGACGACTCCGGCAACGACGGGATGACAGCAACCACCCATGCAGCCGAGTGATTGCAATGCCTGCTAGATTGTGCTACATTGGAACAGGAGCGAATTAATATCGGACTCTGACACTGCCTTGACATTGTAAACTTTGTTGATAAAACTCATTTCCTTTGAATAGATATTTCGACATGTTGTAATTCATGGTCGCTATCGAGTGCATTTCTTACTGTAAACAACTGTGCTTTGCTCGCCTGACCTGGTAAGTGGAACTTACTTTTTACTGTCCCAGTCAGAGTGATGTGAGAGCGAGAGAAAAAGAGACAATAATAATTGTACCGAATTATTAAACTGTCTATTTGTAATTTCTTGTGTTATATTGAATATTGTAACATATTAGCTTGACAAATTTGACCATGCTGACGACCACTGCTGAAACCGCGACCTTTGGTGCCCTCCAACAGACCGACTTTTTACCTAACAAATTTACTGGGGACCGACTAAACCGTGATCACTGCACAGCTCATCTCCTGAGCTTTGACGACTACCTGGACACCCATGACATTGACTCCACCAAAACTGAACATATGACGACCATTCTCAGGACCTTTAAACGGACTTTGAATGGACAGGCCCGACTATGGATTGAAATATGGACGTTTTCGACTTATGACGAGCTCCGGACGGCTTTCCTGCGACGGTTTAGCCCGGCTAAATCAACATACGCTAGGGTGACAGACTTTAACAACATGACCATGACGGACGGGGAGAGTGTTGAGACATTTCTCCAACGACTACAACAGACGGCGTCACACATCAACTACGGAGAGACACAAATTAAGAGTCAATGTGTATACGAGGTGAACATACCATCTTGTTTCCCTAGTAGAGCAAGGGAGTCTGATTCCTCCCAGTTTTCATTACATTCTTTAATTACATTTTGTGTGTCTTTTCTTTTAAGGTTGGTCCCATGCGCTCCCTCCCATACAACAAGCCACTAAGGACAGTCTCTCTGAAACAGGGCACAGATATCGTACCTCCAACTCTTTGAGGGAAACATTCGGACTTGCCGATAAAAACAAGTGATCATATCCAAGCAACATGCGTAGTCCTCAGCGACTACAATGGTAGGAGGCAACTAGAGACTACCCAGTATTTCACACTGGAGGTTTGTGGCAACTAATATTGTTTCATATATTTAATGTGTTGTCTTCAACTGCCTAAACTTCAGCCCTATAAATCTAGGATATGTACTGATGCAATTTCTCTACATTATCAGGGAGATGCATTTATACAAAATTAATGAGAAAAATCAGGTGAGACTACATGTAGTTATGTGAAAGTGTCACCTCACACTGTCAGGATGTACTACAGATCTATTGGGGAAGTACTGTGCTATTGTAGTGGGGAGTGACTTCGGACTCATTCGGACTGACTCGGACCGACTCGACGACCGACGGACTGCCTTCGGTATACGAAGGCATGAACATGCTGTACGACGACGAGAGAGAACTATGAGCCCAAAGAAACACCAGCCTTACGTTCTTTGGGCCTTGGGCATCAGGATTCCTACCCGAGCCAGGAGATAACAGTACTCCAAATCAGGTAGGCATTATATGCATAATCTTTCTCCACCTTATAAGTGAGTGGCTGCCACTTATACTATGGTGTAGGCATACCAGTCACCAGATAGAGATTATCAATGATTACTCTTTGTAAACCACAGGCAGTCAGATGTCTTTCAGTAGGCATTTGCTAATTATATGCATTTCTGGTAGGCTCATGAACCTCATGTTACATTTTTCACTCAGAAGTTCATCCAGTGCTACTCTGGATGCCTTTATTGAGGTGGAAGATACCCTGATGGAGCTCACAAAAGTGGGTAGTCAGGCAGCCTGTTCCAACAAAGTGGCACTTGTCCTACCCGCCAGCGTGGCAGACATCAAATATCTGTCACAGGCCCTTGCATGTGTGATCTGCAAATAGTTTTTCATGCTCGTCTGAGGAAGATAAATTTCGCAAGTTTTCAATTCCACCAAATTGAGACATTAGTGTAAGGAAATCGTAAAGTAATCGGAGGAAATTGCCTACAAGACTGCATCAAAGTTATACCATATTAACTTGGTCACTGGACTTTTTTCGAGTACACTGCTGTCATTGTCACCGTTAAGCGAGACTCTAGCTTTCATTCACAGGCAAACTAACTGACACCCTGCACAATTCACATGCACATTATGTGTGATACCATTGTGCAGTCTGTCATTGTTGTGCATGTTCTTATCTTCTTTAAGGCACTACACAGGAGCCAGTGATTTCTGGATGCTGCAGGTCCATGCTGGGATGCAAGACCTGCCTGACAGAGTGGTGGCAGACATCACAATTTTGCCCAAAATGCAGGGCAGAGGATGCTGAGATAAAGGTCACCAACGTAACGGGTCTGGACAGGATGTGTAGTCTCATCAGACCAGTATTGTCTGAATTTGTAACATGTAAGAAGTACAGCCTTTATTTGATATCTATCAATCAATTAACCCATGATGTACATGATGATCTGATGAGCTGCGAAGAAATGGTGGCCAAAGCTTTTCCCTTGGACTGTAGACCAGCCATCTAAGTTGGGTTCTGGTAGGCTCATTAACCTCATGTCACATTTTACACTCAGAAGTTCAGTGCTACTCTCGACGCCTTCCTTGATGTGGAGGACACACTCCGTGAATCAGTGAGGGTTGGGAGCCAAGCTGCACATACGCCCAACAAAGTGGCACTTGTCTTGCCCGCCAGTGTGGCAGACATCAAATATCTGTCACAGGCCCTTGCATGTGTGATCTGCAAATAGTTTTTCACGCTCGTCTGAGGAAGATAAATTTCGAGAGTTTTCAATTCCGCAAAATCGACACATTAGAGTAAGGAAATCGTAAAGTAATCGAGGAAATTGCCTACAAGACTGCATCAAAGGTATACCATATCAACTTGGTCAATGGACTTTTTTTGAGTACACTGCTGTCATTGTCACCGTTAAGTGAGACTCTAGCTTTCATTCACAGGCAAACTAACTGACACCCTGCACAATTCACATGCACATTTTGTGTGATACCATTGTGCAATCAGTCATTGTTGTGCATGTTCTTATCTTCTTTAAGGCACTACACAGGAGCCAGTGATTTCTGGGTGCTGCAGGTCCCTGCTGGGATGCATGACCTGCCTGACAGAGTGGTGGCAGACATCACAATTTTGCCCAAAATGCAGGGCAGAAGATGCGGAGATCAAGGTCACCAATGTAACGGGTCTGGACAGGATGTGTAGTCTCATCAGACCAGTATTGTCTGAATTCGATAACATGTTAGAAAGTACAGCCTTTATATCTATCAATCAATCCATGCATGATGTAAATGATGATTTGATGAGCTGTGGAGTAATGGAGGCCAAAACTTTTCCCTGGGACCAGCCACCTTAGTTAGGAACAGTTGCAAGCAGTTGGACAGCACTAGCTACGTAAAAATAAAGAACACAATAGTCTTGCTTTAACAAGGAATAAACTACATGTATGACTTTCTTACATAACAAGCACACTGCATTGCTCAGACTGCTAGGTACTCAAAGGTATACCATACCAACTCGGTTAGAGGACTTTTTTTTGTGTGTGATATCATTGTGCAATCTGTCATTGTCGTGCATGTTCTTCCCTTCTTTAAGGCACTACACAGGAGCCAGTGGTCTTCGGGTGCTGCAGGTCCCTGCTGGGATGCAAGACCTGCCTGACAGAGTGGTGGCAGACATCACAATTTTGCCCAAATGCAGGGCAGAAGATGTGGAGATCAAGGTCACTAATGTAACCGGTCTGGAAAGGATATGTAGTCTCATCAGACCAGTATTGTCTAAATTTGATAACATGTAAGAAAGTACAGCCTTTATTTGATATCTATCAATCAATCAATGCATGATGTACATGATGATTTGATGAGCTGCGGAGTAATGGTGGCCAAAGCTTTTCCCTTGGACTGTAGACCAGCCATCTAAGTTGGGTTCTGGTAGGCTCATTAACCTCATGTCACATTTTACACTCAGAAGTTCAAGTGCAACTCTTGACGCCTTCCTTGACATGGAGGACACGCTCCGTGAGTTAGTGAGGGTCGGAAGTCAAGCAGCATGCACACCCAATAAAGTGACACTTGTCTTGCCCGCCAGTATGGCAGATGTTAAATAACTGTCACAGGCCCTGGCATGTGTGATCTGCAAATAGTTTTTCACAAGTTTTCAAATAAATTTCGCAAGTTTTCAATTCCGCAAAATGAAGACATAAGGAGTAAGGAAATCGTAAAGTAATCGAGGAAATTGCCTACAAGACTGCATCAAAGGTATACCATATCAACTTAGTCAGTGGACTTTTTTTGTGCGTGATACCATTGTGCAGTCTGTCATTGTTGTGCATGTTCTTATCTTCTTCAAGGCACTACACAGGAGCCTGTGGTATCCGGCTGTTGCAGGTCCCTGCTGGGATGCAAGACCTGCCTAACAGAGTAGTGGCAGACATCACCATTTTGCCCAAAATGCAGGGCGGAAGACGCAGAGGTGAAAGCCATCAATGTCACTGGTCTTGACAGACTGTGTAATCTCATCAGACCAGTATTGTCTGAATTTGATAACATGTTAGAAAGTACAGCCTTTATTTGATATCTATCAATCAATCAATGCATGATGTACATGATGATTTGATGAGCTGTGGAGAAATGGTGGCCAAAGCTTTTTCCTGGGACCAGCCACCTTAGTTAGGAACAGTTGAAAGCAGTTGGACAGCACTAGGTACGTAAGAATAAAGAACACAATAGTCTTACTTTAACAAGGAATAAACTACATGTATGACTTTCTTACAAAACAAGCACACTGTATTGCTCAGACTACTCAGACAGGTAGTACTGCGCTTGTGTCAGGGATGTCTGGAGAAGGATGCAGGGTGTTTTGCCATGGATAAATGCCCCACCACCATCGAGGAGGCTGTTGAAGCCATCTGTTGGTACACACATTTCCATCAAGTAGCATAGGGGAGGCCGAAGCATGCAAAGACCCTCATCATATCCCCCGAGGTGGTTAAGAGTCAATGTGTATACAAGGTGAACATACCATCTTGTTTCCCTAGTAGAGCAAGGGAGTCAGATTCCTCCCGGTTTTTATTAAATTTTTATTACATTTTGTGTGTCTTTTCTTTTAAGGTTGGTCCCATACACTCCCTCCCGGACAATAAGCAACTATGGACAGTCTCTCTGAAACAGGGTACGGATATCATACCCCTGACTCTTTGGGAGAAACATTCTGACTTGCCGATAAAAACAAATGATCATATCCAAGCAACATGTGTAGTCCTCAGCGACTACAATGGTAGGAGACAACTAGAGACTACCCAGTCTTTCACACTGGAGGTTTGTGGCAACTAATATTGTTTCATATATCTATAATGTGTTATCTTCAACTGTCTACACTTCAGCCCTGTAAATCTAGAATATGTACTGATGCAATTTCAAGTGTCACCTCACACTTTCAGGATGTACTACAGATCTATTGGGGAAGTACTGTGGTATGGTGTAGGCATACCAGTCACCATATAGAGATTATCAATGACTACTCTTTGTAAACCACAGGCAGTCAGATGTCTTTTAGTAGGCATTTGTGATGGCTTTGTGACGTTTGTGTAGACAAATTAGAATCATCAACATGCTTACCTTACTATGCTCAGTTAAGCAGTGAGTTAATCAGTAACCTTGTTATAGGCAATCAGATGTCCTTTACCAGATACTTGCTAATTCTATGCATTTCTGGTAGGCTCATGAACCTCATGTCACATTTTACACTCAGAAGTTTGAGTGCTACTCTCGACGCCTTCCTTGACGTGGAGGACATACTCCGTGAATTAGTGACGGTTGGGAGCCAAGCTGCACATACACCCAACAAAGTGGCACTTGTCTTGCCCACCAGTGTGGCAGATCTTAAATATCTGTCACAGGCCCTGGCATGTGTGATCTGCAAATAGTTTTTCACGCTCGTCTAAGGAAGATAAATTTCGCAAGTTTTCAATTCCGCGAAATCGATACATTAGAGTAAGGAAATCGTAAAGTAATCGAGGAAATTGCCCAAAAGACTGCATCAAAGGTATACCATACCAACTCGGTTAGAGGACTTTTTTTTGTGTGATATCATTGTGCAATCTGTCATTGTTGTGCATGTTCTTCCCTTCTTTAAGGCACTACACAGGAGCCAGTGGTCTTGGGGTGCTGCAGGTCCCTGCTAGGATGCAAGACCTGCCTGACAGAGTGGTGGCAGACGTCACAATTTTGCCCAAAATGCAGGGCAGAAGATGCGGAGATCAAGGTCACTAATGTAACAGGTCTGGAAAGGATATGTAGTCTCATCAGACCAGTATTGTCTGAATTTGATAACATGTAAGAAGTACAGCCTTTATTTGATATCTATCAATCAATCAATGCATGATGTCCATGATGGTTTGATGAGCTGTGGAGTAATGGAGGCCAAAACTTTTCCCTGGGACCAGCCACCTTAGTTAGGAACAGTTGCAAGCAGTTGGACAGCACTAGCTACGTAAGAATAAAGAACACAATAGTCTTACTTTAACAAGGAATAAACTACATGTATGACTTTCATACATAACAAGCACACTGTATTGCTCAGACTGCTCAGGCAGGTAGTATTGCGCTTGTGTCAGGGATGCCTGGACAAGGATGCAGGGTGTTTTGCCATGGATAAACGCCCCACCACCATTGAGGAGGCTGCTGAAGCCATCTGTTGGTACACACATTTCCATCAAGTAGCATAGGGGAGGCCGAAGCATGCAAAGACCCTCATCATGTCCCCCGAGGTGGTTAAGAGTCAATGTGTATACAAGGTGAACATACAATCTTGTTTCCCTAGTAGAGCAAGGGAGTCAGATTCCTCCCGGTTTTTATTAAATTTTTATTACATTTTGTGTGTCTTTTCTATTAAGGTTGGTCCCATACACTCCCTCCCGGACAATAAGCCACTAAGGACAGTCTCTCTGAAACAGGGTACGGATGTCGTACCCCTGACTCTTTGGGAGAAACATTCTGACTTGCCAATAAAAACAAATGATCATATCCAAGCAACATACGTAGTCCTCAGCGACTACAATGGTAGGAGACAACTAGAGACTACCCAGTCTTTCACACTGGACATTTGTGGCAACTAATATTGCTTCATATATTCAATGTCGTGTCTTCAACTGCCTACACTTCAGCCATGTAAATCTAGGATATATACTGATGCAATTTCTATACATTATCATGGAGATGCATTTATACAAAATTAATGAGAAAAATCAGGTGAGACTACATCTAGTTATGTGAAAGTGTCACCTCACACTGTCAGGATGTACTACAGATCTATTGGGGGAAGTACTGTGCTATGGTGTAGACATACCAGTCACCATATAGAGATTATCTATGATTACTCTTTGTAAACCACAGACAGTCAGATGTCTTTTACTAGGCATTTGTGATGGCTTTGTGACGTCTGTGTAGACAAATTAGAATCATCAACATGCTTACCTTACTATGCTCAGTTAAGCAGTGAGTTAATCAGTAACCTTGTTATAGGCAATCAGATGTTCTTTACCAGATACTTGCTGAATTCTATGCATTTCTGGTAGGCTCATGAACCTCATGTTACATTTTACACTCAGAAGTTCATCGAGTGCTACTCTCGACGCATTCCTTGACGTGGAGGACACACTCCGTGAATTAGTGAGGCTTAGGAGCCAGGCAGCCCGTACATCCAACAAAGTGGCACTTGTCTAGCCCGCCAGAGTGGCAGATATTAAACATCTGTCACAGGCCCCTTGCATGTGTGATCTGCAAATAGTTTTTCACGCTCGTGTGAGGAAGATAAATTTCGCGAGTTTTCAATTCCGCAAAATCGATACATTAGAGTAAGGAAATCGTAAAGTAATAAAGGAAATTGCCCCCAAGACTGCATCAAAGGTACACCATATCAACTTGGTCACTGGACTTTTTTTTTGTACACTGCTGCCATCGTCACTGTTAAGTGAAACTCTAGCTTTCATTCACAGGCAAACTAACTGACACCCTGCACAATTCACATGCACATATTGTGCGATACCTTTGTGCAATCTGTCATTGTTGTGCATGTTCTTCCCTTCTTTAAGGCACTACACAGGAGCTGGTGATCTCGGGGTGCTGCAGGTCCCTGCTTGGGATGCATGACCTGCCTGACAGAGTGGTGGCAGACGTCACAGTTTTGCCCCAAATGCAGGGCAGAAGACGCCGAAATAAAGTCGGTTAATGTGACAGGCCTTGATAAGATGTGTGGTCTCATCAGACCAGTTTTGGCAGAATTTGAAAACTTGTAAGAAAGTACAGCTGTAGCAGCACGTACCCCGTTAGTTTGACTATAAGTCACCGGCCGAGAGAGGGAGCTATTTCAATCGGTATGTTACTCTCTCCGGACGCTCCCCGATGGCAAAAAAAGAAACAAAAGAGCTAATTTTTGCTGACCAGTCCTTTGACCACGGTTATGTAAAAAGGTACACGTAGGCTTAATATCCCATAATACTTGCCACGTAGCCCCCTTTTCCTAACATTAACCGTGGACATAGCTCTTACTCTCACTCTGGCTCCTCAACCTCCAAAGGAGATGGACATAGACCTTCGCTCTCCTGCGTCCAATACAAAAGGGAGATGCAATATTACTTTCCAGAGTCAAGTCCATTCCTTATTGAGGCGGTTTTACATTGTACTATAATTCGTGGAGTTCATACATGTCTATTTTACACCACATCGGTGAGGTGCTTGGTTCCAACAACATTAATTTTCAATAGTTGTGGAACAATTATTACGGAAGAGGAGTTGCCTTCCTGGCACACCGGACGCTGCATGAGGCTATTGCATCAGAGCTCATCATCTCGCATCTCCTCTCATCGTCAACCCCGTCGTCAATGACTGAGGATGAACCTCATCCATTTCCAGCTCACGACGAATTAGCGTAAATGCGAATCTCCAAGCTGGGATTGCATCCTTAACAATCGTATTAGTGTCAACGCTAAGTGATGTGAGTGCCGTGTGACGACAAGGCGGCGAACACCGGTCCCGTTCCAGACAGTGTACACGTCAGCATCTCGACCCGGAGCTCATCGTGGCAGTGCCCACTGCAGTTCGCGATCGCGATCGAGGTCCCCTTGGAGAGTGACGTGGCCATATCTCACCCTGGAAGCGACTTGGGACTCTGTTCGGACTGTCGCGGTGGTTCGTACCTTATGCACCCTTTTATTTGTATTACTGCTCCTAATATAACCACATGTATTATGTCCCCTCAAGTTAAGACCTCCGTTTAAACGTTTGAGCAGATATAATTTAGTGTAATTGCTCATGGAGAGTCGTATAATCAATTCACTGATTAATCCATAATTCTGGGGCAATACCCTATAATTATCACCTGCGTGTGATATAATGACCTACACTACAATAAAGCGTGTAGACTAATAATTGAACATAATATTCTGTTATCAACGCCCGTTATTACATATTAGTAAATCGAGTGGAGTCATAACTCAAGACGTTGGAATATGGCTGTATGATGAGAGTGTGTTTGGTGTGTAGTTGGTTACATAACGATGATAATATTGTGCCACATTCAACACGTTCCGAGGCCTACCTTCCAACACAGCCTTTATTCGATATCTATCAATCAATCAATGCATGATGTACATGATGATTTGATAAGCTGTGGAGAAATGGTGGCCAAAGCTTTTTTCCGGGACCGTACACCAGCCATCCACGTTGGGTATTGTTTCAAGCATTTGGACAGCACTGGCTAAGAATAAAGAACACATTACTCGTAATTACCTACAAAGGCTGCATCAAAGGTACACCATATCAACTTGGTCACTGGACTTTTTTTTTTTTGGTACACTGCTGCCATTGTCACTGTTAAGTGAAACTTTAGCTTTCATTCACAGGCAAACTGACAGACACCCTGCTCATTTCAAATGCACATATTGTGTAATATCTTTGTGCAGTCTGTCATTGCTGTGCATAGTGGTGTAAGGATGTTGCAGGTCCCTACTTGGCTGCAAAACCTGCCTCGCAGAGTTGTGGCAGACGTCACAGTTTTGCCCCAAATGCAGGGCAGAGGACACAGAGATAAAGTCAGTTAACGTGACAGGTCTTGATAAGATGTGTGGTCTTATCAGACCAGCTTTGTCTGAATTTGAAAACTTGTAAGAAAATACAACCTTTCAAGCAGTTATTTGATATCTATCAATCAATCAGTGCATGAAGTAACTGATGAATTGATGAGCTGTGGAGAGATGGTGGCAAAAGCTTTTCCTTTGGACCGTAGACCAGCCACCTTTATAGTTGGGAACTGTTTCGAGCAGTTGGACAGCACTAGCTAAGAATAAAGAACACATTAGTCGTATTTCAACAAGGAATAGACTACATGTATGACTTTGTTTATTGTATGAACGCGCCCAGCTAATCCTGAAGATGTACAACATGTAGATGATCAAACGGACATGCAACAGAATGTTAAGTAGTGATACCATAGATAGTGGCTATGAGACTAATTCATCCAGTGATAATAGTAATTATGTAGAATCCATAAACTATTGTACCTCTTGCAAAGTCATGGAGACACGGTGGCAGTACTTCATGAACTTTTGGACATTGAACATTGGGAGAAATTGCACCTACAAGAACAGCTTGCAGCAGAGAGGCAAGAATGAATAACTGTAGAAGAGGGAGCTACTGCTGCTAAAGAAGATGCCAAGAAATTAATGACTGAGAAACATAACCTACAAGAGCAATGGAAAAAGACTGAGACAAGTTGCAAATATGAATTGAGAAAATCTAGAGAATTGTCTGCAGAACTGCAAGAGGAGGTTGTAAAATGGAAGACAGGCAATGTTTCTCATACACTTCTCACAAAAACATCACAACTTGAGAAGGAAAAGGAAATATCACAAAACCTGAAAGAAGAAGTGGACAAGTTAAAGCAGCATGTGCAAAAGCCAAGTGAAGATCTGAAAGAAGAGAAGAATCTCCAAACACAAAACTGAGCAAGCTCGGTATCATTGTTTGAAATGGAGTGAACAGAAAGGGTATGAAGATCAAAAAAGTATGAAGGTGTGACGATCAAAAAAAGTTGAAAGCTCAGTTAGCAGATCTTTAATGAGAAAATGATGAACTTTGCTGTAAACTTGACGAAGTAATGGGTGATCAAGAAATGACAACTTTGGAAGATGGACACTTCACTTCCGATATTCGTGTTGTGTGTTACAAACTCATATCTCAAGGTCTAAGCTCGAAACGTGTCTGCCATCATCCGATTAGTACTGAAACAAATTGCAGGCTATGTGATTGTGGTGAGCTCCCCAAACCAACTTTAATTCGCCTCATGGCCTTTGAGCATGCCATTTTGTCAAAAGAATCTGCAAAAATTGCAATCGAGAGGAGTCATGCACCAGTTACGCTACAACTGGATGGAACATAAAGAAATCACGTCCCCTACATAGCCATGGCAAAGACAGGGGTACAGTTGGAATGGGTCTCACTAAGGTGTAAACTGAAAATTCAGAGACTTTGCTTTCAGAGTTGATCAGTGCAGTGTAGCAACTAGTTACAATTTCTGACAAAATATGTGAGAAGGAGCAGGAGATTAGAGTAAATAAACTACTGCTAAAAATGAAAAATACAATGACAGACAGATGTATCATGAATTAAGAAATTCGTAGAGCTCCTTGAGCAGTGGCAAAGAGAGGCACTAGCAAAAGTAATGGAGCATTAGGATACATTAAGTGAGTCTGTGAAGGAAAATAATAATTGTGAATGATCTTTACTGTGGTACCGGGTAAACATTTAATATTGACAGTGCGAGTCGATGGCCTGAAGTTAAGCTTCTTTGATCGACGACCACCACCAACATTACGAACAATCTGGACATCATGTTTGCCACTCAGACTTCCTGTTTGCCCTGTTTCTGATAATGGACCACAGTTTGCTTCGGCAGAATTCATGACCTACTGCCGCGCTCATGACATCGAACATCGCAAAGTCTCGCGGTACCACCCCAAAGCAAATACCGGAGTCGAACACTTCGATGGAACGATTATGAAGGGCATTCACGCGGCAATCGCCGACAACTGCGACTGGCGCCAAACATACTGACGCCAAAGTCCAAAAATCCCAGCACTTCCAATGGAAGGCATCTTACTGTGGGCGTTGAATAAAACGGGGGCATTTTTGGATGAATGCAGTTCAGAAAAGAGAGAAAAACTTATCTTAAAAGCCAAGAAGAGTAGAAAATGCTCTGTAAACATTTGAGGAGAACAGACCCGTGCCTAGGGGAATGCCTGGTAATGGGGAAAAACGACAGCCAGACTGAGAAGCTAAGCCTAATCACAGCAAAAGGATCTGGCCCAAGTCTTATGGGGCGTGACTGGCTGCGGAAATTTCAGCTCGACTTAGCAGAAAACAGCCGCCTGAAGAGTCTGCTCGACTATCACAGTGCCCTGTTCACACCAGAATTGGGAAAACTGAATGGTGTGGAAGTGGAGATTGAAATTATTCCATGAGAATTATCATTGTTTTGTGACTCTTTGTGAGAGGGTAATTCAAATCTAAGGGGGAGAAATGTTATGTATGTACACCGAAACCCTTGTAACAGTCTTGCAATGAGACTTCCATGCAAGCTGCGCCTGCGTAGTTGGTAATAAACCACTCTTGAATTTGCATCTCTCCCATGTCGAGGTGTACGGTTGTTTCTCTCACATTATCTTGTGCTTGCAAGTGTAGTAGCAGTACATTACAAGCTGAGGGTTCATGACGTAACAAAGACTTCTACATGTATATTGGGAAATCGGGCGACTCTCAGCACACAATGCTGTAAGTACGTATGGGTGAAAAGCTCTATATCTCTATGGAAGAACATAATAAAATCAGTGGTGGAAATGAGCTGCATACTTGGCGGAGGTCTGCGCTCTCAGAGTGCTTTTCTAGTTTTTAATGTGTTGGTTGTGATGGGAGTGCACTGTAGCAAACTGGTCTGTATAAGACCTGTTCTTTGGTGGCAAGCATGTGCCGCTGAATTTTGGAGAACGGTTAACAAGAACTCAGATTTGTGTGTGTGTGTGGGGGGGGGGGGGTATGCTGTGAAGAGTAACTAAACTGGGTTTTATTCATTGCTAAGTTCATTTCAGTTTGCTCACTGGTATAAACATTTCACCAACCTAATTTCAGCCATCTGTCTGGTTTAATAGCAGGAGCCTGGCTCTAATGTAAAAATAAATTGTAGCAGAGTGGGGGACTTCTAACTAGAGAAACTCCTCCAGGGATCGAATCTACGGAAAGCGACATTAGCTACATTGTGCAGGGAGGGGGAGAAGTGGGAAAACACCTGTTTAAAAACTACTCCTTGGTTGGGGAGCATATATTATTACAATTATCATAAATTGTGGTTGAGTACCGAGACATACGTCATACGCATATTTTGTGGCATATTCGCGAAGTTACATGGATTTTGACAAGTCATAGTGCGAGATGGTGTATCAGTAAGTTATTTGGAGAAGAAGTTGCGCACTCCATGATAAAGCCACAACACAATTCACACAGAGTTGGTATTGTCATTTGTCAGGCCTGGATAATGTACTTGTAAAGAGACTGCAGGGAAAACCAATGAAGACATCAATGTAAGTTTTGTTTTAGGAGGGAGCATCATAGCCTCTACAAATCTCATCTTACCTCAGTGGGTAAAGATAAATGAAAAAAATATCTATAAGAGAATGAACTCTCACATCAATGTGATTTGTAAAGCCCTGCAGGAGCTGGCATATCCACTACATGTAACTACAAAAATATCAGTTGTATCATTGAGCACACTTGTGATTTTTGTTGCATAATCAACTCCAGATGATCTTCCTCATGTTGTTGTCAAGCAGGTCATCGAGAAGAAATGAAATCTTCACCTTCTGATTTAAATGCGCACTTTTTAAGTGACCGTTTCCACCATTAAAAATGGGCTTTGGTCATTCATTCCCTATCTCAGTCCACAATGCTAACCACACGTAAATAACAACTACACTGTAGGGGGAGTGCCAGAAACACAAGCGAGTGTACAACAGGAACCGACATACCTCCGAATGCAGATTGGTACAAAGAAAAGTTGAGTATCAATTCAACCACAGTGACTTATCACAATCATCATTGCCTCAATAATTACACTCAATACATAAACCCTGGAATATTTGTCCAATGTAACACCAAAGGAACAAAAGCAGGAATTCAGTCATGCCTAAATATAAATCCACCTGGAGAGAAATGGACTGATTCAATCAGGAAGGCGTACTTTCCTTCTTATCTATTTCTCTGTATCTTCTTTTATTTCATCCCTTCTCTTCATCTCTTTTCTCTTCCCTCTATTTCATTCTTTTTCTGTTGTTTTTACACCTTTGCCGGTCCTGATCACACTGTTTAACTACCCTAGCAGACTCAGTACATGCCTATTTAGCATCAGAGATGTGCTTTATCATGACTACTGCAACCTTCAAAATTACACTACAATGATCTCACTTTCTGTAATTTGTCAAGACTGATTCTCTCTTCATAAAGTTGTGTAAATTTACACTCCACCATCATGTCATAGAACTGGCCACTATTTCTTTTTTCTTTTTTCCTCTTTTTCTTGTTAAAAATAACCCTCACCAAGACTACAGCTACAACAAAACATGTAAACCGTGCACAGTGACAATTACATTGCATGATGCTGTACAACTCCATCACGGAAAGTTGACAATACATGTATATGGGCATTTGCATACCAGGTATGCAGAGGCACATCACTCAGTAGTGAATGGAATAAGGCTGCTGAGTTCAGTTGTATAAAGGATGAGTTTCCCTTATAAGTTCTATTCATCTGTGTTTGTATGGCTGCCCTGAAATGTCTTCAATAATGCAATCTGTCCTTGTCCTGCACTATACTACCCATCTGATATTGCTGTAATCCCCCTTTCCTATTAAAGAGAAGAGGAATACAACTTTGCCACAGATTTCTGATCCCTGTAAACTGGCTAGCTTCTGATTAAATATGAATGGCAGGTGCCCTATTTAGAATTACAGCACTAACTATTGCACACTACAAAAAGGCCTTCAAATCCATCCGTGTGCTGCATGCTTGACGGAAGCTCGATGCCAATATATCAATTGGCTAACAATATAGTGAAGACATAAGCAAAGGACTTAAGTCCATCCCAACCACATCAAAGAGCACGAAGCAAGTTCACAGGATTCCTTTGTACCTAGTTACCACTGTCTCAAGGAGAGGCGTAACCGTGCTACGAATCCACGTCCCTCTCGATCTCCTCCACCGCTATGGCAGCATCACTATCGATCCCGACTTCCTGCAGTGTCTCCTGCCGAGCATGCTGGGATAGGTCCCGTCGGGGGTACACAGTGACGAGTGTGTAGAGCTTCTCGTGGTAGCCCAACTTCATCATCCAGTCAAACAGGACCTGATTTTGTGAGCAAAGCGCGAAAAAAATCACAATAAATAGCTGAATTTAGTTTGATGATTTAATCAGTGACGGATCCAGAAAGGGGGGGGGGGGTGCACCAGGCATGTGCCCCCTCTTTATTTTTTGCTAAAGCAAAAGATATGGAAAGAAAAAAATGAAATGAAACATGGAATTAGCATCAGAAATATTCTTTGCATCCCCCTCGTTACGGAATTCCTGGATCCGCCCCTGCTTAATATTCCATCAAAGAAAAAAATTTCTGAGTCTTGTTTTTATTGTGATACAATTGCTTGGATTAGTAGAACACATCAGTGAAAGTTTGGGGAAAATCGTGCAATACGTTCAAAAGTTATCTGTCCAGTTACTGCATGATGAGAAAACTACTACAGTGTATGATGTCACATGTGTAGAACAATATAAGGGAAATATAAAGACAATTTCACAAAATGTCGTGTTTTGATATAAGTGCACATTCCCTTCACTTGTCACTGATGTATGTTATGGGTAATACTATTCCCCCCTGCCTTCTGAAAGAGGCATGTCAAGTGTTCATTCATTATGCAAGAAAAGTGAAAATATGTTGAATTTTCTTTACATTTTCTTCATATCATTCTACATATGTGACATCATAAGGTGTCATAGTCTTCACATCCACAGATCATGGATCTGAAATTTAAAAATTCATACCTTTTGAACGGATTGTCCAATTTTCCACTAACTTTCACTAATGTGTTCTACTTTGCTGCATTCTCTCAACCCACATGTTCATGAAGGTGACTTTATCCTTTAATAAAAACAACAACAAATTAGAACAATGGGCACATTTTGGGTTAGCTGCTGTGTGGTGGGTAATACAATTTTGCTGAGAATACTTGGATCATTTTCAAATAGGCACCAATAGCATTGGGATTGCTGGCACTAGATGAGCTAAAGGAAGAATGTGTATGTTGAGCCTAACAGGATTGTCAATTGTGTTTGCTACGCCCACAACATTACAACACATTACCTGGACTTTTTGCGTGTATAAAAATCTCCGTGTCTTGCGCTGTCCTGTGATGCCCCTCATAATGACAGTAATACACTGAAATGCAAACAGACAAAGCAAGAAAACAAAATTGCATGAGTCATGATTAAAGTAATATAATTCATGAAAATTTCTACCAGCACATACATATCGACACACACATTTACCAGCACATACATAATCGCACATACACGTATATGCTGGTAGCTCCGACGACATCTCTTTGGTTTAATATTCCATGCCATTTTGAACTTTGTGTGACCAGCATGAATGTGTGTAATGATACATATTATCAGGTGGAAAGGAGAAAAATGTGCTTACTGAAAATGTCCAAATGTACTGCATTAAAAGTAAAATCAACATGTTAGGAAAAAATGAAAACCGACATTATAGTTTGTTACAGATGCCCATGGACACCTAACACCAGCCAGGGTCCATGTGACTATGACATTATTTGCAGCTTCCTGTAAGCCAATTCATAATTGAAAAGACAATTATTCAATGTAATTTTCTCATCTTTCAGTATAATTCAGATGTCTGAAGGAAGTATATTTTTCATCTTATCAGACATGTCTGAAAAGAAAGCTCAAGGTCTATGTATCACCAGCAGTCATAAAGGAACATTTTCAATCACAAATAATTGATTGTGACAGTTTATACACAAAACACAGACAGCCTTGTTCAAATAGCAGCAGAATTCTAAATGCCTACTACATTCCAAGCACAAACATTCACTGGATCAAAGGTTATATCACCAATGTTGAAGGAGCAATCATTCTGTGTTAAATAAGAAGTTTGGAAAGCATGAAATCAACCGAAAGTACCGTTTTCCCAACCAAATAGAATCTCACAGCATACAGTGTGTATGAAAATGGGCTTGCTTGCACTGGATCAAAGGTTACATCAGCAATGACGATTTCTAATTTGGCATATTTTCTTCAGGAGTAATTGTTCTGTCTGAAATAGGAAGTTTGGAAAGCAAGAAATCAACCAAAAGTATGATTTTCTTCAGTTTTTCTGGATCCATATTTCTTCTCGTATTTTCCACTTTCCGACCAAGTAGCACCTAAAAGTTTTAAGAGAGTATGGAAACACTGCCCAAAACAGCATTCAAAACAGCCAACAGCACTGTATGTGCACAATGTGTACAATGGGTATGTATGTTCAGAGTATTTTGAGATGACAATCCTTGCACTGAAGATGCCATGGAATTTTAAATCACCTCTTTGTATAGGAACAATACACAAACACACACACAAAAAAAAAAAAGAGGAGACACGGTGCCTTCTCACACAAGGTCCTTTCATTTTAACAAAAGAATTTTTGTTCAGTGTGTTGAATATCTGTTCCATTTTGCTAAAAACAGGGGAACTCCTCATCTTAACACTAAGAATCAGTTCTGCCAAAAAAAAAAAAAAAAAAATCAGAACTGAAAAAAAAAAGGTATGATTTGGGGAGTTTTTTGTTGGTTTTGAGATCATCTATTCCTGTGTGTCACTTCTGTTGTCAATTTCTGTTCACTTGGTTGGTCCAAGTACAATTCTCCAATCACCTGTTCCTCAGCAGATAATATGAAAAACTCATTTCTACTCTTTCCAACATTCTAAGACTACAAAACAACCTTCTAAGAACCAAGATAGAACAATGATATTGCAAAAGATAAAAAAGAAGAAAACTACCAAGGCTGCATGCTGTTTTATCAGCAAAGGACACTGATCCTTGCATGTCCTTCGATAAAAATCCTACAGCCACCCTGATGCTTGGATGAATTTGGTTTCCGCATTGGCTTCTGCAACTTTCACACATTCACAATGTCACACGTTTCTGCATTGGCCAATTATGCTCCCACATGCTGCGAAGAATGTTTCCAGCACTGCCATAAAGTGGTACGTGCCAATGTGCTTGTACACCATGTGCAAACCCAAATACATGTACAATTGTAAGTGTCAGGGCAGCTTTTGGCTCTAAAATAGGCCACTTGAAGCATTTGAAAAACTTGATATCCCCTACTGCTGAGAAGGATTCCTGCCTAGTTTGACAGAAATCTGATTTGGCAGAGATGCAAAAATGAAACATTGATTTCATTTTTTTTTGGTCCTGACCCAACTTTTAATCATCTCATGCACATGCACCAAATCAGGTTACCTTGCTGCAGCTGTCATGAACATTCTGTATAATAAGCCTGACAGTCTGAAAACGACTTGACTGAACTACTTCTTAATCTGTAGAAGATCTTTGAAATTCACTCACTTCTGAGCCTTTGGGCACTGCCAATGCCCCTTCCCCCCCCCCCCCCCCACCACCACCACAGAAATAATTTAAATGACTTCCTATCCTTAAAGGTCAAATGTCCCTTTTGCAAATGTCACACAATTTTGCATAGAAAGAATAATGTATCCTAAAATCATGTATGAAATCTCACAGCAATACACATCACAAAGTTTTACAGAAAAAATTAAAATGTAACCCCATGTCACTTGAGAATACGCTCCCCTTCTGTACTGAGAATAATGGTTGTAATTTTTTCAGGGTCTGAATAAATTCACTGGAAATCCATAGCATTGTTTCCCTCTCCACCATAAAGAGGTTTCCAAATGTCTGAGTTACATTCCTCTATAATATACCAGCTCATGAAATGAATCTAATTTTTAGGGTTCCAAAAGGGTTCTCAAACTTTACGAATGATATCTGCCAAGTTGTACTACAGTTAGACCAGGGACTTACAAAAGAAAATGCTAAAAATTCTTTCAACCCACAAGAGACTAAAGAGCCATCACAAGTTACCCCCAGCTGGATAAACATAGATTTAAAAAAAAAAGGAAACAAAGAGAGAATAGTGGCTTCACAATCATTGTCAGTATACACAATATACTGAAAATTTGAAGCATCTGCAATTCTGCAACAATTCATAGTCAATGCATCTGCAGAAAACACCTGTTTATTTTATGACCTTCAGGGTTGACAAATCTGCTGAGTTTTATTTCACACAACTGTCGGAAAATGGAAAATTGACGAGATTAATTTTTTAGTTTGTGCAAACAAATTTGATGATATGGTAACCATTATGGATGATTAAGATGCTTGAAATAGAACACTTCCCTACAGCGCATAAACGGGATTAAAAAGGGGTTTGAATATCAGTTTAATTCATTCGTATTGCTGTTTTTGCCTCAAAAAGCCGGAGAATAGCTTTAATCGGGGTGTATTTCGTAGAAAACCGCTTGACTTGCGATGACATCATGTGGTCATCCGCGAGCAAGCAAGTAACTCTCCTGGAAAAAATTATAGAATAAAAACATCAGCTATGATAATTTCAGATATAAGTAGTTTCTGGTTTTTCAAATTTATGAAATTCTTCCGTCGAGATGTTTTCATTGCAACTGATTGACAAATTGCCCTACATCGACGTAAATAAGCACTGAAATTGATCAGTGTCTTAGTAGTAGCCATGATAAAAAATCATGGGCGTACATACTCGAGCAGGATTCGAACCTACGACCTCCTGATCACCGGACAGGCGTCATCTCCACTAGACCACCGAGCTTTCGCCCGACAGCAAGTGTTGGTTCTAATCCTTATAGCTATAAGGATTAGAACCAACACTTGCTGTCGGGCGAAAGCTCGGTGGTCTAGTGGAGATGACGCCTGTCCGGTGATCAGGAGGTCGTAGGTTCGAATCCTGCTCGAGTATGTACGCCCATGATTTTTTATCATGGCTACTACTAAGACACTGATCAATTCAGTGCTTATTTACGTCGATGTAGGGCAATTTGTCAATCAGTTGCAAAGTAGTTTCTGGTATTGTGATTTTCGAAAGGTATATTCACGTTTATTTCGCTTTGTCGAAAACCAAGATTATTTTAGAGTAAGAATAATAATTTGGAAGAAAAGAGTGATTGGGTCAGAAATCTTCCTGTGGTCAGCTCGGAGAGACCGCGTGAGTTTCATTCGCTCTAAGAACGGCCAGAGGAAGAGAACACGTTTTGCGTCGGAAGAAAAGTCAAAGTTTTGGACAATCATCCCGATTTTGGAGAAAATCGTAAGTAAATTCAACATTTCAATTTATAAATGGATGGAGAAACGTCCAATAATGAATTGTGTCCCAGCACGTTGTTTTAGAGAATTTTCTTTAGGGAGAATTATGACGTTTTTAGGTGATAGTGGTCCACCGTGAAATAGTTGCGTTTTCGCTGTACATTAGTCTCGTATAATATACCACTTTCCTTCTTTGTGTAAATTCCACATACTGTAGGGAAGACAGAAATGAATTAGAACATGTAGAATGAAGTCGTTTTAAGTTGTCGACCGTATGCGTTGATATTGTGTTTCTAATTTCGCATTCCGAAGTAATAATGGTGTTAGAAAGTCTCCGTTAACGATGATGGGTGCTAGGAGTGAACGACTACCATCTTGGTTACGACTCATGCTCTGTGTACTTTATCGAGTCACTTTCGGTTAATGGGAGAGGAAGAAAGAAGATAAGGAGGGAGCGAGCGAGAGGAGAAGAGAGATGGAGGGAGAAAGGGAAAGAGAAATTTGCACCAGCCTTATCGGAGGTGGTATGTCGAAGTAAGAAGAGAAAAAGTTAGGTCGCGTGGCAACGGTCACAAGAGTTGATTCATGTTTTATGTCCAGTTATCCACAAGGGATTTTATTTCCTTGACGCGAGACCAAAAAGCCGTCATTTATGTTTGACGCGAGACAAAAAAGCCGTCATTTATGTTTGAAATGAATAAAATGTATCTACCTCTATTACTGGCATTCAACCATGCCTTTCGACAAACATACGGGTGCTGTGACAAATGATGTAGGTTAGACTTGACTGCACACAATCTATTACAATAGATCACTGAAAAACAAATAGATGCCATCTAATAAAAAAAAGAAAGAGGAATTTGCTATATTTGGTGGGTTGGAAACTAGACAAACAAAGAGCCCCAATGGGTCTGGGATGCTCAGCTAGGCTCCACACATATTCAAGTTTAGTTGGGTTCACATGCTGTTCCTAAACTTTAATTTTAGGTCGAAAACTTAACTCTTGATGATTAACTTGTAGTGTAGCACCATGTGGATGCACTCAAAAGTTAGCAATCTTAAAGTTTAGTTGATGATTACAACCACGAGACATCTTCGGGTTTATGAGAGAGAGCCACAGGGGGTCCCCACTCATAGTTTCACTACGTGTGGACACAATAATCAACAAGCTTGTGAGTTAGCGTGAACCCTGCGTCTCATTCGCTACACTATGGGCACAAGGTCGTTGTAATCATCAAATGGGACTCGCTCTTACGTTGTAACTTAAAGTTTAGGTGCGCATGTGAATTCATGAGTGGAGCTAATCATTGACAATTAAGTTTTCGAACTAAACTTCAAGTTTGGCAAATGCATGCGAATGTAACTTTTGATGCGACTTTCATTTGGTGCCCTTGAGAGCTGTTAAACTGATAGAAAATCCCTCTTCAGGAACCACACAAACTAAAACACAACTTATCCTTTACAAATACGATACAGGTACAAATTGTCTGTCCTACTGGATAGAGAGATGATAACTGATATTCAGTGTTTCGGTCTCCAGTAGCCCCATCCCATGGACCCCATGAGAACTACTACATATTACACCTTTTTACTGTATCTCCTACCCCAAAATTGAAGATATGTTTCCCAATTACGCAGAGGTAAGTGAAAATATATACAGTGAATGCTGTTTCATTTTCTTGATTCCTTCAGGAATCTACTGGTCATCAGAGGATAACCAAGGCTATAAATTAGCGGTAGCCTGGGGCATAAAAACTGATGTCAGGCCACCAAACTTCCAAAGAGGTTATCGTTTCGCGGCCCGATCAGGCAACTACGACTCAAAGTGATTTATTACCTTTCCTTTTTAATATTTGGGGCCAAAACATTTCTTTTTTGTGCCACCAAAATTTCAGATTTTACTATTTTAGTGGCCCAAACAGGCCACCAGAGAAAGAAAGTTAGTGTCAAGCCCTTATAACTCTTTCCATACAAATACATAATTTGATCCACAACAAAGCACACACAAAAAAACTATGATACTCTAATGTGTGAACCACCATATCAACCTTCTTTTGTCTTTATCAATAAAACTGTCATTCTATAGAATTAGTTGAAAACTGAGGCAAGCATAGACAACCAAATGCCAATACAAATAGAAAACATAAAACTGGAATCTACAGCTATCTCTACGGAGAATGACTTTACCTAATCAACCGTCAGTCAGTTTTTTCAGATTTATAAGCACTATCTTTGGAGAGCTAAGAGGCAATGAAAACTCTTGCAATACAGTTGTATTTCACTAAATGTGAGACAAAGGCCCTACTTGCACTCTCGTTCTAAATGTCACATATAAATGCCTCCCTCTTAATGTTCTACTTGGTAGATTCTTACCTCAGGAGATCCGTGCTCTGGTTCTTCAGGCAATTCAATAACCTTGGATCAAAATGAGAACAAAAGTACAAATGTTACATTACAGTTTTATATAGCACATTAACACATAGTGAATATGTCCCCCATCAATGCACTCGAGAAAAAGAATGACTACATGTATAATAGAATATAAAAAATTGTAATTACCCAAAGTTCTCTTTCATTATGCTAGAAAAGTGAACATGTGTTGAATTTTCTCAATATTTACTTTATATATTGTTGTCCATACATGACATCATGAGCTGTAGTAAAGAAAGTCTTATCAAGCGACGATGGCACTGAAACTCTAATAAATTCCTAATTTTTTAAGTGATTGTCCATTTTCCTCAAACTTTCACTGATGTCTTCTACTACTAGTGCTTTGTATTTTGGTTTTGGTTTCCTTTATTAAAGCCAACTACACTAATAACCAACAGTTAAAGAAACAAAAAAAAACCAAAAAACTAGATATATCGCTACGGCGACTGATATGCCTCCGCCATAATGCATGGTTCTCCTAATAGGTCTATAGTACAATGTCTTGACAATGTGTGATGACAGTTTCGCACAATTGGCAAAATATTAAAATGACAGGTTTGCCACAAATGTGCTGAATGTTCACTTTCCTAGAACTAGGTTCAATTGGATGAATGATTAAAATGTCAGAGTGCAGGTATTTGGGGAACTGATGATTTTTACTTGACTTTTGACCCTTTTATAAGTTTATGCATTGAGTAATTTTCAAGGTATTGAGAAAAAGTATAATTTCAGTATCAAACGGGAAAATAGCATTATCTAAACCTGGCCTTTGACCTTTGACCTCACAGTTCCAAAGAGAATCACTGTTAGGTTGAACATGCATAAATATGTAAGTTTCATGATGATACATTGTACCTTGAGTTACTTTTGAGATATGGAGGAAAAAGTGCAATTCAGCACTTTCACTTGACTTTTGACCTTTTGACCTTTGACCTTTTGGCAAGAAACTTCCCACAGAATATATATTGGGTAATACATGCATACAACAAGTTAAAAAAAAAAAAAACCTTCAGGCATTGCATAAATATAAGGAAAGTAGTGATATTGTGAGGAGTTGACCTAGACCTTTGACCCCCTGACCTTTGACCCATGACCCCAACTTCCCTAGATAATCACTGCCCATCGGTACAAGCATATATACTAGGTTCCATGAAGATACCTTGAACCATTTGCGAGATATGGAGAACTAGAAATGTCACTTTGGCGACTGGTATGCCTCCGCCATAATGCATGATTTTCCCAATAGGTCTACATAGTACATGTTGACAATGTGTGATTACATTTTCACAAAATTGGCAAAATATTGAAATGACAAGTTTGTCACAAATGTGTTGAATGTTCACCTTCCTTGACCTAGGTTTAATTGGATGAATAGGAGAGCATGTATCTAGGGATTTAAGGACTTTAACTCGACTTTGACCCATTCATACATTTAGGCATTGAGTAATTTTCAAGGTACAGGTGTGGAGAAAAAGTGCAATTTCTGAATTGAATAGTAAATTGTTACCATTTTCATCTGGCCCTTGACCCTAAAATTCATAAGATAATCACTTTCAGGTAGAACATGCATAATATATGTTTCAAGATAACTTGAGCCACTTACGAGATATGGAGGAAAAAGTTAGTTCAGCACTTTCACTTGATCTTTGACCTTTTGACCTTTGAGGCAAAAAAAGAAAAAAAAAAAAAACTTTCCAGAGAATTTCTACATTAGGTTACACATGTATGCATACACCAAGTGTAAAAAAAAATAACCCTGCAGGCATTGCATGATAGGAGGGAAATAGTAAAATTTTGAAGTGTTGCACTTGACCTTTGACCCCTGACCTTTGACCCATGAACCCTACATTCTCTAGATAATCACTTCCAGTCAGTATATGTATATACTATGTTCCATGAAGATACCTTGAACAATTTTCCAAGGTATGGAGAAAAAAAAAAGAAGGCTTAATATTTTTACTTGACCTTTTGACCTTTGACCTTTGACCTCATGACCCAAACTTTCACCAGAGAATCTTAATTGGGTAATACATGTATACACTAAGTTTCAAGAAAATATCTTCAGGCATTCAATAGATATGGTGGAAATAGTGAAATTTTATGTATTTGACCCTGACCTTTTGACCTTTGACCTTTGACCTCATGACCCAAACTTTCACCAGAGAATCTTAATTGGGTAATACATGTATACACTAAGTTTCAAGAAAATATCTTCAGGCATTCAATAGATATGGTGGAAATAGTGAAATTTTATGTATTTGACCTTGACCTTTTGACCTTTGACCTTGAGCATGTGCACCCAAAAGTTGATAGGCACAACTTCACCCCCTAATACACATACATGCCACGTTTCATTAGGATACCTCAACAGGTTTTGATAGTTACCTTGTCCACAAAATTCATTACGGACGGACGGACGGACGGACGGAAGGACGGACGGACAACCCGAAAACATAATGCCTCCGGCACCACTTCGTGGCGGAGGCATAAAAACATGAAATTTCAATTTTTTTTTCACAAAATAACCTGTGACCTTTGACCTTTGACCCTGTGACCCTAAAATCCACACAAAGTATTATCCCCCAAGGATATACCCTCATACCAAGTTTGATGTAAAACCACCACACGGTTCTTGAGATATCAACAAAAACAAAACGGGATGTACGGACGTACGGACGGACGACCCGAAAACATAATGCCTCCGGCCACTTCGTTGCGGAGGCATAAAAAACCAAGACTGTTGTTTTCAGCCAAACACATTAGAGAAAAGTCAACAATAAGCATCTTGTGACTTTCTACATTCAACAAATTTCAATTTTGTCCCATCACAAGTGAAAATAGTTATTTTCTGCCTTTTCTTTCGATTTTGTATCATGAAAAGGTTGCAGAAATAAATGAACTGAGCTGAACATTACGTACAGGGCCAGCTAACCTGTCTTAATGCACACTTGTTTCTAATGGTCACCATTTATGTTTCCCTTGAGTGGTTGCTCTTGTCAGATTTGACTGCATTCCCCCCCCCCCCCCCCTTCCACCCCTTTCCCCTCTCCCATCTCTCTCTCTCTCGCTCCCTCTCCTAGGTTGTGGGACTCACTTGTTTGGCCTGCTTTGGCTCTGGACCTTGAGGAGGTAGTGGTCTTGGTGGATTTGTGGCCGCCTCAGGAAGCCTTCTAGCAATGGCCGCATCCCGGCTGGTACCCTCAAGGTCCCTGCGTCTCAGGGCAGGACGGGACTGAAGGCCCTCTCCCAGTGTCCCAGAGTTAGAGTCCTCATCTGACTACACAGACAAAAAAAAAAAACAAACAAAAATTGAAAAACAAAAAATAACAAGAGACCCGCGGGTCTAGCGCTCACCTGAGTATCGCAAGTTCACCTTTCACGCAGTCACTAATCTAAATTATTCACAGCTCTACTAAAATTTGACCAGGCATTCTCAAGTAGAAGATGAAAATGTACAATAAGGGCCCAAATTTTTTAAGATTCCTTAATTTGGGGGGATTGGGGGCCCCCTGGGGCCCTCTGGGTGGGGCATGGTGCCCATTTTGATAAATTGAGATCCTGACCCCCTAGGGATGCTACCTGCCAAGTTTGACGAAAATCCATCATGAGGTTTTCAGGAAGAAGATGAAAATGTACAATTCAGGCCCCCATTTGGACCTTCCCAACCCCCCCCCCCCCCCCCCCCCCCCCCCGGGGCCCCTGGGTGGGGCATGGTGCCCATTTTAACAAATTGAGATCCTAACCCCCTAGGGATGCTACCTGCAAAGTTTGGTGAAAATTGGTCATGGGGTTCTCAAGAAGAAGATGAAAATGTATAATTTAGGCCCCATTAGGACCCCTCCCCTGGGTCCTAAGGGGGCACCCCTGATTCTGCCATGAACAACTTGAAACTACAGTCATCAATGTACTAACTCATAGTATCTACTTAGCTCTATCACGTCTGGTTCTAGAGAAGAAGATTTTTTAGATTCCTTAATTTTGGGGGGTTTGGGGCCCCCTGGGGCCCCTGGGTGGGGCATGATGCCAATTTTAACAAATTGAGATCCTAACCCCCAAGGGATGCTACCTGCCAAGTTTGGTGAAAATTGGTCAAGGTTGTTCTCAAGAAGAATATGAAAATGTATAATTTAGGCCCCATTAGGACCCCTCCCCATCCCCTGGGCCCCAAGGGGGACACCCCTGATTCTGCCATGAACAAACTTGAAACTACAGTCATCAATGTACTAACTCATAGTATTAACTTAGCTCTATCACTTCTGGTTCTAGAGAAGATTTTTACAGATTCCTTAATTTTGGGCCCCCTGGGGGCCCCCTGGGTGGGGCATGGTGCCCATTTTAACAAATTGAGTTCCTAACCCCCAAGGGATGCTACTTGCTAAGTTTGATGAAAATCGGTCTTGGAGTTTTCAAGAAGAAGATGAAAATGTAAAAAGTTTACGCACGACGGACGACGCACAACGGACGCCGGACGAAGGGCGATCGCAATAGCTCACTTGAGCCTTTGGCTCAGGTGAGCTAAAAATTGAAAATAGTGTTGCAACCTTGATACTTGATAGTAGACACTGAAAAATTCATGAAAACAAAATGAATGAATGAATGCAACACAACTGTTACCTAGAGCTAATTCAACTGCTTCACCAAATGGACCGAGGTAATGCTATGGTCTCATTAGATTCTGCTTAACATATGGCCCCTATCAAATGTACATCAAGTTCATTTTGATGTTTGACCCTGATTGTCAAACCCCCTCTTCATTTCTTATTATTATTCCTATCCTTCTTGTCATGTTGCATTCCCATTATAACTATTCTCGCTGACATTATGGCTGCAAATTAAAATTCTAGCCAAACTTTGGTGAGCTTTGCCCTACATCTTTGGACATTTGATCCAGGTATCATTCCTCCTTCCCACCAACCAAACATCTCATTACCACTGGACATTCAGAGCTGAAGTTACAGTAAGAAAATGAAATTTTATGGGCCAATTGAAATAACCTTTTGAGCTTGAGTGACAATATATCACCCACTTATTCATTCAAATAGAGTGTTCAGTCTATTCATCTCTATTCATAGAGAAATTCCCACAGGAAACCATCATAGCTGTATGACAACAATACTGGTTCATATCACCACAAGTCAGGGTACCAACATTCATGCATTATGTACTTCATCCCAGGGGTGGATCTGGGAATTCCGGAAAAGGGGGGGGGGCACATGCACCCGCTTTTTTTTTTTTTTTTGCATTTCTTTTTATTTATCTTATTTTAACAAAAAATAAAGGGGGCACGCGCCCGGTGCGCCCCTCCTAGATCTGCCACTGCATCTTGTATGTGCCTGGGCACTTTGCTGCAACTGGCTAGGCTTTTTCACTGGCATTCAGTTAAAAATTTGAAAGATCAAGTAGCATAGAGAGACAAAGGTAGTACCAATTGCATCAATCTTTAAGATAATATAAAGTTTTGGTATTACCTCAAAAGTTTCCCTGAATTTCCTTGTCTTAGTTTGTGTTTCAGGTTAAAGTACCTTTCATATAACTAACACTGTGAGACTTACTCGCCCCAAAGTGCTCTCATGTCTTAGTAATCCTGCAATAATGATTTCGTACCAGGCCAACCATTATTGCATTATAACTGCGACCAGCAGCGTGCAGCCCCATACGCATACTGGGTAGCTAACTGCGACCAGCAGCCCCATACGCATAGCTAAATGGGGCTTCGCACTGTAGCTCACAGGATCATGACAGATTTAGTATCGCGGGTAAATATCAACTTAAAATCCAAAAATTTCTTCAATATGAAGACTTACCGGTTAAGTTGAAGTATTGAAAACAGGCTTCGGGCAACGTTTGGTTTTGCCAATAGTCCTTTTCTGTTCGAATTGATGACTGAATGTGACTCGGTCGAGAGGACCTTGGGAGACTTGAGCTACACTGAATTGACGGCCAGCGCATGCGCACACAAACATCTTACCCGTTCATGGATTTGAAATTTGTTCGCATGTGATGTGTTCGTATGCGCTGGCCGTAGCAATCAGTGTATGTAGCTCTCCCAAGGTCCTCTCGACAGAGTCATATTCAGTCATTAATTCGAACAAAAAGGGACTATTGGCAGAACCAAACGTTGCCCGAAGCCCGTTTTCAAGACTTCAACTTAATTGGTAAGTCTTCAAATTGAAGAATTTTTTTGGATTTGAAGTTGATATTTACCCGCGATATGAAATCTGTCATGATCCTGAATGTTACAATGCGAAGCTCCATTACGCTATGCGTATGGGGCTGCTGGTCCCAGTTAATTGCATGATTACTAAGAAATGAGAGCACTTTGGGGCGAGTCAGTCTCACAGTGTTAGTTATATGAAAGGTACTTTAACCTGAAACACGGAAATTCAGGGAAACTTTTGAGGTACCAAAACTTTTTATTATCTTTAATGTCCTGTCCACTGTGATGCATCAAAAAACCATTAATAGCACCAAACAGGGAATATGTGCATTGAAGCATTAAAGAAGCCTCACTGAGAGCCAATACAGTACTTTTATACTGCTACACCAATGCAATTACACCCCTCCTCAATTTCTTTCTTTCTTTCTTTTTTTTTAAATAGGCTCACGCCTTGGTTGCAATATGATATCTGCATCAACCTAAGCCTCCTTTTTAGTCAGTACCTCTTCATGTCCTTTGCCACTGTCCTAAGTTTACACACATTTACATCAAATTCAGCATGAAATTTAGTCCCTGGGCCAAAATGAGTGATAAATAGGCACACCTTGCACTCTGATGTGTAAACATGCATTCATCATTGGAACAATTGGTGTACACGTGATGTGATATATGTGCATTACACAGCCCTAATTTGCATAATAAACAGAATAGAGTCAAGCTACACATTGTGAATTACGGCCATTGTCTGCAACTGCAAGCAAGTGTACTGGTATATGTTAATGGAATACTCATTTTCATTTTCACTACTGTACCCATTCAACTTAATCCTGTCATGATACCATGCCACAGGATGCTCACATACCAACACAATGTCAGATTCACTGGCCCGAAAATAGGGAATGAGTTGCCACTTCTCATAAAATAGTTCCAGCTCACTTAACAATTTCAAAACAAAGCGTAAGAATTACCTCCTTTCATGATGGTTCTATTGCATGATACTTTACTATGACACCACATAAAGTGTATGGTATGCTGAATGAGTATGCTTTATATTCATCTCACTGTCATTCTAGCCACATGCAATGTTGTACTGCCTGATGGTTGTTTTCCATTCTCTGTTTCCACCCTTTCTGCACATCTGTTATGTCCAATGTTTCTTTGCTATTGATATGCAAGTCCACATTTTTTTCCCCATCTTTTTTTTTTTTTTTTTTACTTCTAGAGAAGTACCCCCAGCATGTTCAAAATGATGGCAATGAAATTTGTACTTATTCATTGTTTAGCAGAAATAGATGTCATTGAAGTGAACTGGCCAAAAAAAAAAAATAAATAAATAAATAAATAAATAAATACATACATAAATAAATAAATAAATAAATAAATAAATAAATAAATAAATAAATAAATAAATAAATAAATAAATAAATAAATAAATAAATAAATAAATAAATAAATAAATAAATAAATAAATAAATAAATAAATAAATAAATAAATAAATAAATAAATAAAATAAATATGCAAACTGGCAGTGAATAATACAATAGTGTGTTAGACTGCAAAAATGTAGCACCTGCCAATGTAACAAGTTTATTCACTGCTTTATCATATCACATAAAACTAACGTGCATACAAAGGTAACCCCACAATGGCATATGATGTCTGGTTTTCTGGTGACTATATTTCAGGCAATCTAAAACACTAATAGACACCTAAATCACTGCTGGCAATCTTCTGAAGCAACTCTGAACCACTTGTGAGAGGCCCCTAAAAATCGAAAGTGCCCTAGATATTTTCTCCCCTGTTCCCCACAAACGTCCTTCGGGAGCCTCCCATTGTGAGATTACTACTCTAAACATACACTCACCCTTGTTCTTTCCCCTCTTCCTTTCCAGGCTGGGCCAGCAAACCTGTAGAACTCCTTTTCAAGATCAGCTTTCTTAGCCTCTTCTCGCGGCAAGAGGACTCTTTCTTTGTAGCCTTCTGCCTGGACAACAGGAAATGAATAAATAAATGCAACCGATACGATAATGGAGCACAGTCAACATTTACCCTCAAATTCAATTTTCAATAGCATAATTAGCCTTTTTTTTTAAACGTAATTCAGACATATAATAAATTTTAAGCATGGAATCTCGCCTAGTTCAAGGATCTTTATCATCATGTAGGCATTTTTTTTTTTCAAACAGTTATGATATGGTTATTCGGATACGTAATTACAAAATATATATCTATATAATGTACATAATCATCATAGGTAACTGACAAATATAACCAAAAAAAAAAACAAAAAAACACTTCAAACACCCTATCTACAACAACCAACCAACCAACATACCTTAACAGTTGATGAATAAAATGTTTGCAATTAATCATGATTAAAATCTGAAAAAAATTCTAAGAACTGAAGAGCATGTCTCATTACTTACATTGGGAATACATAAATGAAGATGAATCTTCAGCAATTTTGGGGGCAATATTTGATTCTAAAGCTATCATCAGTCGTTCACATTGATAATCCTCAAAATCTATCATGAGCTGCAATTAACTTTACACAAAGCTAATGAGTGACTGGTTTTGTTTTTAAGAAAGAGAACAAGCACAATGTATTTCCCTGTAATCCACAGCAAGAAGTTCTCATTGAATCTATAATATTTACATGAGACATCACGCTACATGCATGTTTTGGTTTTTAATTCAAATTCATCATAACATGGAAACTAGCACAGCACAAATTGTTAACAGAATGAAATGCAGATCTTAAAGAATTCAGGGTGATCATTAAAAAACTTGAAATGTGAAAACCAATGTTCCAATGTATGTTATCAAAATCATCACAACTGCATACCTTGCTCTCATGATCCTCTTGTAACTTTTTTCTGGCTATTGTTCGTTGTTCGGCTAGTACTGAATCTGGTAGTTCTGGTATGGAAAAGAGGTGTTGCAAAACAATGAACACATGTATGTAAGCGTCAGAATACAGGTTTCATTATCATTTTAATGGTTGTATACTGATTTGGTCCTTGAAACGAATTTAACATGCATGTTACCCACAAATGTTGCAATCACCTTGACAAGACACATAAATTTTTTCGTCTGGCAGGCTCTTGTAATGAGGAGAATCGTCTCCTTGACTCAGCTCAGGGTATGTGATATCTCATGGCCATTCAGTACTTTTACTAGCATGTTAGTCTGCTATTCACAGACGTAATTCATGTCTTCTCAAAAGATCAAAGAAAAATTACCTGGTATATTGGAATCTTTGATAGTATAACAAGTCAAATGTCAAGCATTTTGTGTTTATTGTGTTTTTCATAGTGAGTTCATAACCTTTTGACATTTGACCTTGCCAGACTTCACCAATATTTCAAATTGACAGTCATCTTTCAGTGATGCACCTGTGATGTGAGTTCCGTGGTCACAGCTCAAAGCTGTGGAAAGTTATTGAGAGCACACCTCAATATCATGAGTACAGTGCTTATCAGGGAAAGTTCATGAACATTTCGACCTTTGACCTTGTCAGACTTCACCAACATTCAGACTTGAATGCCATCTTTAAGTGATGTACCTGTTGTGCAAATTTGGCTGGTCATATCTCAAAGCTGTGGTAAATTGTTGAGAGTACACCACAAAAATACTCGGGTGTAGTGCTTATCAGGCAAAGTTCATTGACCCTTTGACCTCTTGACCTTTAACCTAGTCCGACTTGATCCAAATTCAAAATTGGCCAGACGTTTCAGGTTCTGTACCTGTGGCACAAGTTTCGTGGTCATAGCTAAAAGCTGTGGAAAGTTGCGAGTACACCAAATTGTCAATGATGCTGTTGTGGCCGCAGCCACTGTCGGTGCCAACGACAACGTGACAAGAAAGTGATGCTCAAGTCTCACATTCGCTTTGCGGGCAAAAAAAAAAAAAAAAAAAAAATGGGGGGGGGGGAACAAAACTTGTACAAGTGGTATGGCATGGTCATGTGACAAAGTGATGTTTCTGCTAGAATGTTCATTTTTCATATAGGTAAGCTACATGTAATTATTGCTAGAAAATGCACACATCTAATGTGTTTGTTCTGGTGACTCTCAGTCTCTTGGGCATAAATTCACTGTATTTCCAGATATGTCGAGTTATGTCACGTTCATCACTAAATCCTATGCATTTATGCCTTGCTTCAAAAGTATTCCACAGCATCTGATCTAAGATTACTCACTCTTCTTTTCTCGAGTCTCACTTTTGAACCATGGCATCAGACTCTCAAGGATTTTCTGGATGCGTCCTCCAAAGTAGAGCAGGAAGAGCATCAGCAAAGAGAGGTAGAAGAAACACACTCCAGCCAGACGGACGCTCTCCCGGAAATCTGATTGCAAAGCAGAGAGCCAAGTTTCACTGGTTATAGCCAGCTCCTGGAAAATTTAAGCAAAGATTTTTAATGGGCAAGCTCTTGCCTTGTATCCTTCCGAATACAGTATGTCCCCCCCCCCCCCCCAAAAAAAAAAAAAAAATATTACAATCAAATTTTTGCATTGATAACAACCAAAATGATTAAACTGTCTAAATGCTACTTCAGGGTCTTAAAATATAAAATCTTAGCTCTATTTTGCAGAAAACCCCATTCAATTTGGTTAAGCGGTCACAGAGAAATGTGGAATGTTGGAAAACATGTCATGAGTTTGATTCTTCCACTTAAATGATTTTGTGTGTGAATACAATAGACAGAACTTGGAGGGAAGAGATTCTTGACATCCTCTACAAAATTCCTCATTTCTCTTTGACCACAAAGCAAAAGCAAATCGAATGGGGTTTTCTGTAAGATGTGGGCAATAAATAGTTTCATACCCTGAATTTGTATTTGGATTGACTTACTATTTTTAAAGATATCATTGCGGAGGGTCCCATTGAAATTTTTTTGGGGACATACGGTACAGTCAACCTCACCTACATCATTTCTATTTGGATTGAAGAAATAGCGACTTAGAGAAAATTTGACTTATGAGGGATTAAGATCTATAAAATATTTATAAACAGAAAAAGATTTAAAAAGACCTTTGACTTCTAAAAGGTGATTATTTGACTTATGCAAGGTCGACTGTAGGTACTAAAAACAGTAATCATCACATGAATTTTGGCACATTTGACACTACTATCTCTTGGACATGGGCTCCATTTTGCAAATGGATTTGCTATAATCTGCAGATTTGCCATTAACTGCACCATTACAACTGCAGTAATAATAGCAGCTGACCGAAATATCACTGTCTGTATCTTGTCTTGTCAAAGTCCGGCTTCAAGGAATCCCTTCCTAGCAGCTGCTATTGGTAACATCAAGGATACAAACAATAAAACATGGCAACTGCATTATGCAGGGTGAAAAGGAAACAAAGAGAAGGATTCATTAGAAAGACACATAAGAAAAAGATCTTGGAGAGGATAAAAACGAAAGACCCTTGTAGTTGGAATGAAATATAGATTCTAACCCATGAAAGAAACAAAGAACAATTAGGCAGTAAGTACAGTTAATTAGGAAATTGAGAAAGTTAGCAGTGGTCAGACAAGAGGAAAACCACAAAGAAATGACTGAAAGGAAAGAAGGAGAAATTTAGGTATAGATTCTACCTGAAAATGAAAGAAGAAAAGGTAGAAAAGAAAAAGAAAGATATAAGTGGCAGCACACACTCGTCCACGTGCTCAACGGCTTTGAAGCTACAAATTCTTTTTACAACTGCTAATGCAAAACTTGGTAGAGGAAAAGAGAAAAATAAATTTCAGCTTTTCAACGACACCACAGAAAAAGCCGCTGTGTGGCTACATTCAGACCAAATAATCAACCCATGGCCTTGTGCATGCGCTGAACATAAACTTATTCGTACCTGGTACTGTGCTTATGTACAACTAGAGCCAATTAGAGAGCAGCATTTCAAGCGATCATGATTTTCCAACAATACGTCGCCGGTCACACGAACCAACGAATCCCTCAGGTTTGCGTAAGAATGACAATTCGAGAAAATCGCGTTTGAAGTTAACCCATTTTTGACTTATGGTTGCTACACTTTCATGTCTATAATTTCCAATTATTTTTGTAGTACATTAGACTTCAATTCTTGCTCTAACTTGTGAAGTTTTTATCGAATTGTATTGTTAACAAATAAGCAAAAAATCGTCAAAGAGCTGCATGCATGTATTTTCGGTCTGCAAAGAACGTTGTCATTTTCCATGTGTGTCCATATGTACATGTACATTGAGCGTTGTCATTGTCAACGCATGTATTACATAGTACGTGCACTGTGCGCGCGGTCAATGAACTGTTGAATCTCAAAAATTACACGCAAGTCAATGCGCACTGATTCGTCGGTTCGGTGACCGCGCGTACTAGTACACGCGGTCACCGAACCGTCGAATCGCCTGATTGTTTTAACACACGCGTCTATGGGGAAAACAAATAATTTTCACAAATGGAATTACATACTTCTACAAAAGTGATAACTATGTGAAAATTACACCGAATTACACACTGAGAATTTCAGAATATGTAGTATCCATGGAATATCTACTATCGAAATGATTGAAAATCTCAAAATCGAAAATTTGACCCAAAATCGAGTGATTCGTCGGTTCGTGTGACAGGCGACAAATTTTTCAATACTTGTAGTTGTACTAGATATCTACAAAAAAAGTGTTATAAAACTTAACTTCTATTCAACTTTGGAGACTCAGATGCAGGTACGTATCTTACTTAGGTTACTGAGTAACTATACACAGCCCAGTCGCACAGCGTATTAACAGCGTCTGACGTCTGGTCGGGCTAGCTACTGAGCTGAGCTGAATACAGTTGAACCTCTCTTATCTGGCCTCCCTTTATCCGGATCTCTCTATTATACGGACGCAATCTCGCCGTGATTTTTTTTTTTTAATAATTACGGGAGGAAAGGGGGATTCCCAACTCCTTGACAACTCCTACCCAAACACACATGAATTACATATTACTTCCAACATGATTAACATACATTACATCAAATTTCCTTCCAAATTGCTTACCTCCAGACATTTCAACATCCCCAAACATCCCCAAATGTACAATGAACAATGTATACACATTACTACATGTGGTACTACAATGGGCTACATCAGTGCATGTGTATGTACATGTATAAAACATTGAGTCTCCCGTATACGGACAAATCCCTTATCCGGATGAGCCCCGGTCCCGACTTGTCCGGATACGAGAGGTTCAACTGTACTTAGTAACAAGGGCGAGTTTGTGCATGACTGGAGATCATTTAACAAACAGGTGCGAAAGTACACTAGCGCTGGACATATATATTATGACGGGGTATTAAACCTATCATTTTAATAAATTTATAAGACGATAATCTCACAACATCTGGAGGCTGGCTGGGCACTGGTACTGGTAGGCGGTACATACATGCACAGCCACAGGCAATCCTGGGTTTCTAGTGGTGAGTGAGTGCAGCCTGCATTTACTATAGAAGAGGTAGATTCTACTATTTCTAATCTAGTAACACGGTTAGGGTCTTGAATTTAACTAACATTATTATTAGTAGACATCTAACTACCTGTTAGTCAGAACTCTACTCCACTTCTCACTACACTAGTAGGGACTAGTATCTATATGTCCTAACTGGTTGAGACTAGATTAGATCTGTATTGTCCAACGTTAGCATGCGAAACACTCCAACAGAGACGAGAACTCCTGTTGAGTGTAGGGCCTAACGTGGTTAGACGTGTCATGGCACCGTGGTTAGAGGTTGTTTAGTGTATGTTTTACTACAACTATTTATTATGAATATGAAAAAGGATTACCCAAGTGTTCCATCTTGTTTGTAGACATGCGGGCACCGACGACATGCGATACTGAGCTGTCTTTCGGTCAATAAGGTTCCACTCCCAGGAAAACTGAAATCAACAGCAGGACCTGACCCGGGAAAAGATCTACACGACGCAACAGTATTAGTACAGGTCATCAGCGAGATCAGATATTGGTACCTCGAGGTACGTACACGTGTACGTGTCGGATCGGAAACAGGCGGGTCACCGCACCTACACTGCTTGTTGTGCAATGGTCTTGTGGGTACTGTGCACTCTGCATGGTGCATGTTGTGCAGTGTAATGATATGATCGGGGCACGACCACCAAATAAAAATACTTAGTAGTTCGGTACGGTGGGCACGACTGACGGCCATAAAAAACACACCTCGCACGGGGCCTAATCTGAATGTGATCACACTCGATAGAGGGCGTTACGTTCAGTGGTTCCGCTCTCTGCGAGGAACAGTCCCGAGTACGAGGAGGGTCCCGACGTCGTCGGTCGTGGCTTTATCATCGCATCGTATCGCATCGCATTGCATTGTATCGCTCTGAAAGAAAGAAAGAAAAAGAAAAAAACATTTAGAACCCGGGTAACTTTACAATTGGGATTAGGACCTAAAGCCCAGCAAACACATAAGCCTAACGTTTTCAAAACGGTTCCTCGACGTTTTTTGAGGTTCCGTACGTCTTCGTCTAAAACAGACGTGTGTAAAACGTACATATAGGGCCTAATGACGTCTTAAATTGGACTTATTTTTAGCATTCCTCGCAAAGCACAGGATTGTGGAAAACGTTTGTATTGGAAAAAAAAAAGCCAATTGACGTTATAAGATCAAACGACCTGACCTTTACAGAACGTTTGTAAACGTTATCGGACGTTGCAAAATTAAACATTCAGTACCGACCGTGTCCATCAGGAAGTTTTTTCCCGGACCTATTTTTTGTTGAACGTTTGTCAAAATATGGGTTAAAAACGTCCAATCCAACCCAGCAAACACATTGAACGTTTTCAGAACGTTCACAAAACGTTTTATTAGGTCCGCTACGTCTTTTATTGGTTTCTATATCATAATATTCATAATATTTATGAATATTCAAGTAAGAAATTCTAAAATTTGAAAACTAGCTACAAAACTCAGCTATAGGAAAATGCAGGACATTAGGAACAGCTAGACAAGGATAGGTTTGTAGGATTAGGATTACGATACATTAATCACAGATTGTACCTGTTATAGTCTCATAAAAAAAGAAATAGTACGCCCAGTACAAACCTTATTTGCACCCATATCCAACGGTTTTTAAAGGTGAGTCATTTCTAGGTATACATTTTGAAAGTTATAAGACTTTTTTGCAAGTTTTCTAAAAGTTCTTATCGAAGAAAACGGTTGTTCTATACTCATACGTTCTCAAAAGGTCTTCTGGACGTCCACAGAACGTTTTGAATATTCTTAAATCGTTTTCTGACGTCTATAACGTTCAAAAGACTTTCAGCAGGCACTTAAAATTTATGAAAATAATTTTTACTGTTTTTTAACATTTAAAAACGTACAATACAAAGTCCATTTGAAATAATTTACGTCGAAAACCTTTCTCTAAAAAGACGCTCTGAAAACGTTATGACAAAACGTCCAAATAACCAACTTCGAATGCTTCAAGAACCAGGTTAAAAAACACTTCCAATGTAGGCACCTATTAGCTGGGTAATTAGGGGTGCACGTCACGAGACCGACACCCACGAGTCATACAGCCCACGAGCTCGACACTATTCAAGCTAACGGGTAGATATGATTCTCATGCGATTTTCCCCTTCTTATTCTAGTCTTGTTCGTTCCAGCCCTTGCTCCGGTGAACATGTAGTCTGGGTTCCGTCCCAAGAGATAAATTTTCTGATTGCGATAATCGAGAGACTGCGCGCCCAGCGAAAAAGGGTCCGGGGAAGAAAATTGTAGTTTTACGACTTTCAGTCAGATTCTGACTGAACGCGATAAATCATTCGCTCTGACAGGTCCCTCCCACCGAGAGTGGTAGTAGTCTTGTTTATCAAACTAAACCAGTCTCAGTAGAGGAATTCGCATCTATCTGACTTCGTATGTGATCTATGTTAATGACATGTAGATCTATACGTCACAGATTGGTTTCAGAACATTCCATTCTTCTGAAAAAAAAAAGATACAGTACATTTTTCTTCATAGTTAGGCTTATACGAACACATAAAGTTGAATTTACTGCTGAATTTGGATTAGACTAGTCATCAACTGTATAGGTATTGTACAGTTCAGTACCTTTCTCCCAACACCCTGCAGATCTGTCAGGGAGGTGAGTCTCACTGGTCTCACCAACTATAGGCGAGCTAGTACCTCCTTGATGGTCTCACCATGGATGTAGTGCAGTATTGCAGTATTGCATTCATGCATTGCATAATAATACGATGTGCATGTAGTACCCGCTACCCGGTATAACTGTTTAGTTTGGTCATGGAGCTACAAACGGAATAGCTCCAAGGTTTGGCGTCTACGATCTGTAGTGATTTCTGTCCCATGTTTGTTTTTTCAACTTTGTACAATGTAGAAAGAAATAGGGCCCAACAGTAACCATGACTGTTCGTATCATTTTTAGACGTGTTCTTGATTTTGCGATCTTGTATCAACAGGAATTGAGAGGTATTTCAATCGGCTCCATAAACACTTTGAAGATCGAGGCACTGATTCTATATCAAATTGATATTATAGATTATGCAAATGGCTGGGTATACTTCGACTGCAGTGGACTGTGTATGTTGTACTTATGGGCCAATCCTATGAAATGAAGCCTTGAACTTTTGGAATCCTTTTTTTTTTTCTAAATCAAGTATAAACGTAAAGTATAGGTTTACAATTGGGTTTTCTATCTGGAGAACAATAATTCACAACCTCAGTACTATCAGTATAGGGCCTAGATACCACGCAATTTCAAATAAAAACATCCACAAATCATTCTACTTGGCTCTGACAATGAAATTAAGTGATTTCATCAATGAAAATATGCCATCAAAACTTCTTGCGAATAGTGTGCTATAAAGCAGGTTAGAATACAAAAACACGCTTTGATTACGCGACATAAAGGTTTACCGAGTTGAGTTTCACACTACGTAATTTCAGTTTTAATAAAAAAAAAAAAGTAAGCTGGTATTTTCTTCAGACCTATTAAAACACCTAGCAAGGATGATAAAGTGACGTGTTTTGGAGAATTTACGTGGCAAACCTTACGCACGCTATATTGTATACGGTTCGTTAATCCAAAAATTGAATAGGCATTGTTTTCCCGAAGGTTCGTTAATCTGAAAATAAGAGAAACTTCATTGTTCTGAAGTTGATACCTCCCCCGCCCAAAAAAAAAAAAAATAAATAAATAAAATAAAAATAAAAATAAACAAGGCCTTTTCGTTAATCCAAAAATGGACAAATTGCATGCATACTTATAACAAACCTTCGGAATTACTAACCAATTTTCATGTTAAATTAACGAACCTTCGGGATTGCATTTTTTTTTCTTTCTTTTTCTTTTACGGACTATACAAACGAACATTCGGAAGAACAATCCTTTAGTATTTTAAACGAACCTTATTTCATTTTTGATTACCGAACCATTGTATTAATAAACCATGGGAAAATGAACCTTCAGAATAAAAACTGTAACGTAAACCAGATATAAGAAATTTCTATAAGTCCAGAATTATTTAGCATGTAACAAACCTAGCAGATATTATACAATTCTGATATTCACCATGCATTATGATGATGGCATGTAACCATCAGGAGGTAAACTATAATCATCAAGAAGGCGAGAGAACCTCTTTGATTTACAGGCAAACTCCACAACACCATGCTGAAGGGCATAATGCTCATGAATATATCGTTGTGCAAAATGAACTTATTCATTATTCATGAAACTTTATGATACACCAGTTTCCGGGTTTCACCCCGAGAACAACATGATAACAACATGGTATACAATCTGATAAAGTAACACTAGCTGCCAAAGATTTTTAATCCTTCATTGTGTGATGATAATTAAAGATGTTCATTAACAGCATTATTAAAGGAGAAATATCTATATTTCCAAAGAAACATAATAGTACGTTATCCGTTAAGACAGATTGAAATATGTCGTGCCCCACACTGCGCATCATTAATTTTGTTTTTTATTAAAGATCTTCAATGTAAATGCAATTTTACTAATAGCTGGGCTCGAAAGTTATATCATCTGTGATGTCTAAATAGTATGCTAAAGCAGGTTCTTCACGGTATATTGCTTTCCAATAGGTGATCTTCAACCATACAGACAAGAAAAAGTCCACCCCCGCATTAACAAAAGAGAAGAAAAATGCATGTCTTTTCAACAGTATGGTTTTGTGGGACGCAATTTGCCAGTGGTATCATAATTTTGATTATTCACTTTTCCCCATTTTCTGTGTATCAATAAGAATGACCTGTATTCCCTCCTGCTTTCACATTGCCGAGCAATGTAAAAACTGTTCACTATCAGAAGTCATAAGACAATTTGAGTCACTGTGTACCTGCTTCTGATGTATCATCAAAATGTCATGCTGTATCATATAATCCTTCGACCAACGCTTAATATACCACTGCAATTTTGTTTCCTGTTGCTTTACTGCTTTAGGTTAGCACTAACACCTTTTCAGGAAAAATGGATGTGTGTAACCCTCCCAACTTCAAAATCCATTCAGTTCATAAAATTAACTGGCATATTGTTATCGCCATACCGTATCAGCACATAACGTGTGAACATAAGAGCGGGTATCATTGTGATGGTTACTAATGTTGGCATTTCCAAAGTGTGCTATTTACAAGTACATGTATACAAATCTTCTTTTAAGTTTCGACTAATTAACATTATTTCATCATCAGAAAAAAAAATGTGAGCGTTAGTTTATTTTCGTATAAACGAACCTTCGGAATAACAGACATGATTATACTTTCTGATTAAAGAACCTTTGGAAGAACGCACCATAATCAGCCCCATATTTCTAGATTAACGCACATCATAGGTATAGGCCCAATACAAGACATTCACAAGTGAATACTCAGTAGTACATTAATAGCAGAATTACGAACCTCGAGAATAAAGAACCTTCGGAACAACGAACCTTATTACATTTTCTCATGACATTAGAAGGTTAACAATGTTATTAAAGAATGATAGGGACTACAAAAAGGACTTAAACATTTAACGGAATACAATAGTCTGCAGACTCATCCAACACAATGATGACTTTTGAAAACGGACCATTTTTTTTTTTTTTTTTTGGTCTCTCTGTGCTCACCCATGTTTTAGGTTTTCCCGGCCAATTTCGCACTTTTGTCAGTCGGGGCCATTTGAAGGAAGGTAAACATTCAGTTTAGCGAAAATATTCGTCATTGCACATTCTGTCATTCAAAGTTGCAAGTTGTTCGTTCAATTTAGCATTTCGATGAAAGAAATTTACACATGTGCCTTTCGAATTCGTCGGGCATTCAAGTTGGCACGTGCATGACGTCCTCTTCAGTCATCGAAATTCGCCAGCACTGGCCGAAAAGGGTATTTCAGTCATTCAATTTCGCGTATGGGCAGTGAAATTCTAAACATGTTCGTTCAAATTAACGTCATGTTATTTCTTTTTTGAAAAGGTGAGAACATTTAAACGCGTATTTCTATAGGGCTTTTTACACTTGTGTTTCTTAACCCCGGACTTTCTCTGACCCAGGACTATCGTTAGTCCCGTACCAATTTTTTCAGCTTTTTACACTCGCCAATTAGTCCCGTACTATCTCTTGTCCGGGGCTAAGGAGAAAACTGACCTTTTTACACTCGTCTTTCTTAGCCCCGGACTTTCCAAACCACATGAATATTCATAATTACGCTGTGTACTGTACACGTACACGCACGCACCGGCAGCACTTGATTACCTCGTTTCTGATTGGTCAGTGAGGGTCGCACTTCGTCTCCGTCGCTTAGCCCAGGATTATTTTTTCGTTCTGTTTACACTCACTTGCTTGGCACCGCAATTGCGGTGCTAGCACCGCAATTGCGGTGCTAACCCCTGCTATTTTGCAGGGCCAGATAGTACCGTACTATCGGTGGGGCTAGCCCACTTTGGCAAAAACGAGTGTAAACAGAAAGTGGGCTAAGGATAGTCCCGTACTATCGGTGGGGCTAAGGCCCCCCCTTAGCCCCACCGATAGTCCGGGGCTAAGCAAAAATTTACAAGTGTAAAAAGCCCTTATGTGACTTTTTGCTTCATCCACGAACTGTTTAGCAATGAACATAGTCATATTTTGGACCCTCATATAACTCGAGTTTGTTGTTACTGTAACGCCCCTTTTCTTTTATACTTGTCATTTTAGGCCTACTTGTACCAGTACTACAGATTGACTTCATCTTCTTACAGTCATGACCGCACAAGTTAGATGCAGACGTATTTCTCAAGAAGAAAGAAAAAGAATTACTGGAACATTTTGATGATCATAACCTTGACTTTCTAGAACTGGCCTACCACTCGGAATAAAGCGCTCAACGACTAGATAAGTTGTGGCTACATGCACTATTTTCGGACTGGAAGACTCAAAAAAGCACATTGAAGGAAAAAATGTTGCCAAAATCTCTAAAATGAATACGAAAATAAAGAATGTAATGACGCTTGCAAAACAATTAACTATATCAAAAAATAAAAAATAAAGGAAGAACCAATTGAGCATACACATGCGTGCTAAATTGAATGAAAAAGATGTTAAATTGGGTGCCCAAAAATGAATTCGAATGAACGAGTGCAGCATGTCCGTGATCACGGTCATGACTATATCATTCTAAATTGGATGAACGAATAACGAAATGGTGCTTGATTACGAATTCCAATTGATAAAGTGTTGATTATAGAATGAAGCTGAAAGTAATTTGAATGCTCCAAAAAGTAATTTGAATGAAAAGATCATGAAATTGAAATACCGAACATGACCAATAATCTGCGCTAAATTTTGCTAAATTGAATGCAGCAATTAGAAATTAGACTGACAATAGTTCGGAAAACCTATATTACATAACTCAAAAGATAACTCGTTCCGTGTTCACACAAAAGTTAGTAATTGAAGCGTAGATTTCTCCTGCCAAGTTGTTTTTTCTTCGAAAAGTATTCATTCAACGGTTACTAACTATGTATTTTCATTGTGTGAATCAATGTTATTGAATTGTCGTATTGATATACCTTCACAATGTTTACACCACTGTAAGTGATGTGCAAAGATGAATTAAATGATAAAACAAAATAAAAAAAAGACTGTCTCAACAAGCTTTCTCATGAATATAAGCACTATCAGTATAATCTGTTTTAAAGGGGATGGCTAGTAACCGATCAGTGGGAATCAGTGGAAATGCTGGGAGATGATTGTTTCAATCCTTATGGGATTCATTCAAGAGTTCATTGTATATCTATTGTTGTGTGAAAATGATTTGCTTCAGAATGGTCTCATATATGGCACGCCAGAAGGGAATCAAATAATTATGTTCGACACCAACTAAAAAACCATTTCATCAATTTAAATTTCATTCCACAAAAATATGTTCGATAAAATATATATTTCATGAAATATATATTCAAACAAAATATACATTTGACAAGAAAATATGAAGGTTTGACCGAAATATATTCGACAAAATATATATTTGACAAAAATATATATGTTTCAGCAAAAATATATTTCACAAAAATATATTTGATCAAAAATATATTTGACACAAACTATGTTTGACCCAAAATATATTTGACAAAAAATATATTTGACCAAAAATCATATTTGACCAAAATATATTCGACAAAAAATATATATATTTCACCAAAAATATATTAGACCCAAGATATATTTGACATGGCGTTCTATACTTACGACGAGAAATCATTCGATGAACAAACAACCATTCGATGAACAAAAAATCATTCCATAAAAATAAAAAGTCATTCGATGACAATACAGCGCAGCGCAAGCTTACACTGCACGTGTCGTGGCGTGTACACTGTGGTATACACCATCAATCTGCAAATTGCATGCGCATGCACATCCGCGCGCGCTTGCTAGCCCGTATACCGTGCGGTACAGTGAGAGCTAGACGCTCGCGTGTGGTACGCGCGCTATTATACAAAGCATTAGCGATTTCGATGTCTGTCTCTTCTGAAAGTGGGAGTAGGAACGATCTCGATGGCGTTATGCAAGAGATTCAGCTCCGCCATTGCCAGTGAGATGACGAGCGCGAGATCGATCGGGATCATGTCGCCCGGTCATGGACATACTTGGAGACTAAGTTAGCACGAGCAGAGCAACATCAGCGGTAACCGCAGCAGCGACCCCAACACGTTACTGGTACAGCGCCCGGCCGCCCCGGGCGGGGGTTACATCAGCGGCAGCGTTTACGAATAGCCCGACCAGACGGAGGTACGCTGTGCGAATATCCTACGTACAGCGACTGGGCTGTGACTGGGCAGCGCCTGCCATGACGATCCGGTCTCCAACCCAAACATCAAGCAGGCCAAGGGCAAGACCACAGCCTGAGGCTGTAAATAGGCTCAGGCTCAACCACCGGCACCGCACCGGCACTACGGATACGGGCTCAGCCTCAGCAACCCCAGGTTGGTAAACTGTCGTAGACCGATGAGATCTGTATCTGTATCGTCACTGTATGGTTTAGTCAGCAAAATGTCCAGGAAGACATATCCACGCTAACTTGTAGAGGAGCACTACGTGTGGACAGAACGCGACCATTGAAATTTGTCTAAGATCTGTCTCTTCTCGTTGCCGTCGGTCATGGGCTTCTTAGAGACAGATTCCGGCGGTAGTAAAATGGTAATGCAGTATTGGCAGTAAGCCAATATCGTATCTAAGAGGCAAGAAGATATACCTCAAATTTCACTCTACCAAATTCCACCAAAATTTCAGGGATTCCTTAGTATCTCATTTCCAGTCACTCACATAAATTTGAATTAAATGAGACATGGGGAAGCATTGAATTCAACGTTGACTTAGTTGTGGTTGTTTCTGCTCGCGCTCACAGCTTGCGCTGTCTAATGTTAACGTTACACATTACGGTGGCTTTTAAATAAGGGGGACCATCATAGACATCATAAAAAACAAGGTTATATGCCTTCTAACCTGGAGTAATGTGTAACTCATCATGAAATATAGATTGCTAGTTGTTCTCCCCCCCCCCACCCCATGAGACTAACAATTAGAGTTACTGTCACACAGGTCAGTATCATTACGACAGCGCGTTGCTGACTGCAGTTATTCACGCGATCACGATTACTCTCCACAGGCATTCATTGTCGGGAGGTAGTTCGCCGTACAGGAGGAAAAGAATATGAAGTTTCCGTGACAACCTGAGGACATACGTTGATGCAGCAGGAAGAGATGATGGATGTGTGAGGTAAGACATCGTGTCCTCATTGCTAGATTCCCACTGGTGTGATATTTTGAATGGAAAGTGCTTCAGTAATATTATACTAATCACAGAGTTAGGAAAATTGACTTTATTTCTTTTTTTTTTTCTTCTATGAATGTGATGTTTCTTATGGAAAGTTATGAGATTGAATAAGCTGAATGAACAATTCTCAGAGGATATAGGTATGTGATATAAACAGCCATCCCTATCTTTCAACAGAGCAGAATTCTGGATGCCTAATCCAGTCAAGTACTAACTTAGTCAAGTACTTGTACTGTTTGAAAATTGTTGTTCAAATTTTACCTCTTTATTGTTATTTATTTGTGTGTGTGTGTGTGTGTGTGTGTGTGTGTTGAAACTAAAGTTTCAAAGATGAAGTTTAGGAAGTCAAGACTTTATGCCCCATTGTGAATGTTTTTTACTTTTGTGATAAACTTGGAATATAGTGATTTGGTGTGTTTTTTCAAAGCTAGTAATATTAGGAATAATAAAGTAGTGATGGTAGTGATCATAATAAAATTTTCATGATGAATTATCACTGTTGTTATTACTTGAATAATGAAAATGATGTTTCTAGTCATGATTATCATCATCATCATCATCATCATTTATCATTGCTTTCCCCCTTGCAGAATTACAATATATGTGCCTCTAAATATATTGTAGGCAAACTATAATAGCAGTACCTAGAGAAACCTGAAACAAGTACCGGTACATCAATATGGTACTAATTGGAAACATTTCAGTTCATCTTTTCAACATCAAGTTTATTATATGTTGATACAATTATGTTCCAAAAGGTACATGTATACAGTATTTACCCAGTAATGTCATGCATTGTATTTCTGTTGTTTCCACTAATACACAATGGCAGCTACAGTGTGAGAATGTTTGAGGCCATGAGGGGACCTGTAACTATGTCGTCTACGAGATCTGGGAAACAGAAGAGGACTGGAAGACGTGAGTCACTTTGTGTTGATCTCTATTGATCCAGTGATGGTTTTGCCAAGGTTTGACACTGTAGCTCCTTATTATAAAGCATAGATTATTAAGTTCAGAAGAAAATCAAGCAAACAATTCCATACTTCGTCAAATTCATGAAATTCTTCCGTCGAGATGTTTTCATTGCGACTGATTGACAAATTGCCCCACATCGACGTAAATAAGCACTGAATTGATCAGTGTTTTAGTAGTAGCCATGATATTTACGTCGATGTGGGGCAATTTGTCAATCAGTCGCAATGAAAACATCTTGACGGAAGAATTTCATGAATTTGAATAACAAAGCAGTACCCGCTGCATGCTATAAGGATTAGAACCAACACTTGCTGTCGGGCGAAAGCTCGGTGGTCTAGTGGAGATGACGCCTGTCCGGTGATCAGGAGGTCGTAGGTTCGAATCCTGCTCGACTATGTACGCCCATGATTTTTTATCATGGCTACTACTAAAACACTGATCAATTCAGTGCTTATTTACGTCGATGTGGGGCAATTTGTCAATCAGTCGCAATTCCATACTTCATTTGTCAGAATAAATTGTGCAGTATTAAAAGAAGAAAAAAGTGTCTTGTTCAGAATATGTTCACTGTTATTGTAGTTTGTGTTTATTTGTTTGTTTGGTGGGTCATAGGATTTCTGTACCAGATGTAATTGCTTATGATTTGTGGTATTTTGTAGTACATGTATCATGTTCTTTGTTGATAAGCTTGTCTTGTATTCTTTCAGGAACTTTGCTGGTGCCAAGTCAAAGTCTTTCCGTCGAGAGAATGTGGATCTTTTGGACAAACCAGAGCAGCTGTCTTCAATGGCTATACCAGGTGAGAGTCATGTTACCCCAGTGACAGGAGTCCAATTCCAGAGTGGTTAACCCTGACTTTAACTAGTGGGGAAATTCTGTTTAATCAACATATTGCTTACAGGAGCCATGCTTGTGCTGCGATAACTATTTTATCAGAGGATCCTGTTCAGTGTATATCAAAATTTTACGACCCTCATAAAGGTAGTTACATCAATCAGCTAATCTTTGAGGAGTTGTAGATTCAGAAAGAAATGAAGACAGGATACTGTAAAAATTTTTGTTTCAAAAAGTAGATTCTAGAGTATCTATCTTGTGTTGCAATAATCAAAAGTGCACACCCAATTCTTAACAATCTCTATTCTCTACTTACACAAAATGTTGTTCTTACACCCCAATGGAAGTAGTTTTGTGCATACTGTAAAGCAAGAAATATTTGCAGTGTGAAATTTTCTTGAATCACAGCTGACAGCCTTTTTTTTTCTTTTTTTTTTATGCCTCCGCCACGAAGTGGTGCCGGAGGCATTATGTTTTCGGGTTGTCCGTCCGTAATGAATTTTGTGGACAGCGTAACTAAAAAACGTTTTGAGGTATCGTAATGAAACTTGGCATGTATGTGTATTAGGGGGTGAAGTTGTGCCTATCAACTTTTGGGTGCACATGCTCAAGATCAAAGGTCAAAAGGTCAAGGTCAAATACGTAAAATTTCACTATTTCCACCATATCTATGCAATGCCTGAAGATATTTTCTTAAAACTTAATGTATACATGTATTACCCAATTAAGATTCTCTGGTGGAAGTTTGGGGTCATGAGGTCAAAGGTCAAAAGGTCAAGTAACAATATTTTTTTGTCCGTAACTTGGAAATTGTTCATGGTATCTTCATGGAACATAGCATATATACAAATGTACATGTACTGACTGACAATGATTATCTAGAGAATTTAGGGTTCATGGGGTCAAAGGTCAGGGGCCAAAGAAAAGGGCAACACTTCAACATTTTACTATTTCCCTCATATTTATGCAATGCCAGCGGGATTATTTTTTTTTTTACACTTGGTGTATGCATGTATAACCTGATAGAGATTCTCTGGAAACTTTTTCTTTTCTTTTTTTTTTTTGCCTTAAAGGTCAAAAGGTCAAAGATCAAGGGAAAGTGCTGAACTAACTTTTTCCTCCATATCTCAGAAGTGGCTCAAGGTATCTTGAAACTTTCTACATATTTATGCATGTTCTGCCTGACAGTGATTATCCTATGAATTTTACGGTCAAAGGCCAGATGAAAATGGTAACAATGTACTTTTCAATACAGAAATTGCACTTTTTCTCCTTACCTTGAAAAGTACTCAATGCATAAACTTATGAATGGGCAAAGTCAAGTTAAAGTCCTTAAATCCCCAAATGCATGCTCTCCTATTCATCCAATTAAACTTAGGTCAAGGAAGGTGAATATTCAACACATTTGTGACAAACTTGTTATTTTAATATTTTGCCAATTGTGTGAAAATGTAATCACACATTGTCCACATGTACAGTAGACCTATTAGGAGAATCATGCATTATGGCGGAGGCATACCAGTCGCCTTAGCGACATTTCTAGTTCAGCATGCCACTTGAATTCAATGCATACAGTGCATACAGTGTAAACAAGAACTTTTGCATGTACATGTATTTTGATTTTGTGACTCTTTGATCTCACAAAATTTGCAAAATTGGAATACACACGAAAATGTTTGGCTTAAAATGGTTCACTATTTTTGCTTCAATTGAGTTCTGCATGCCAAAAACGAAAGATTGTATACTTCATTCCGTTCAAAATAATTGTATGGTGGAATAATTATTCAAATATAGGCATTAAAGACTCTAAACAGTGTTTTCACGGAAGAATTAAAATGGGTTGATGCTTATTCTCCAACAAACGTTATTCATTCATCCATTTCATTCATTCATCTCATTTATTTTCACTTTCATTATTGGTTGACAAAATCTGTATTAAAAACACAAACAAACAAACAAAAATGCACTGTGTCAAATATGATAATGGAGAAATCATGAGAAGTACAACGTAGTCTTATTGAAAATGACCCCTTAATAACAAATATGATGTAAATATGTGTAATCATTTATAATCATTTGTAATTTGATTGAAACAAACATGAATACAAATTGTGATAAGATTATGTATTGATTTCTACTTTGCAAGAAATCAGTTGAAATTTGAATTATTGATGAAAACTTATCCCGTAATGACCAATTTGCATGGACACATTAATGATTATGCAAAAGTATGAAGTGAAGGATCTATGAAGATAGATTGCAACATATGATTTTGTTTGTTTGTTTGTTTCTCTGTGTTGGTAGGAGCATAGCTGCCTTGGACCCTGATAGCCCTATCCATCATCATGAGGTTTCCCAACCCACTCAATGCCATGCAGAGCCTTTGGATCAACGTCATCATGGAAGGACCACCTGCTCAAGGGTGAGCCACAATGTGCACACATCAGCAGGTCTGAGAGTATTCTGAAGGGGGAGGGCAATTATGCCGGCAGTGCAGTCATTATTCTGATTCAGTCTAATCAGGCCACTCTGCATAAAGATTCACAATCAATCAATCAGTCAATCAATCAATCAATCAATTAATCAATCAATCAATCAAATTTCTTCAAGCAAATATCTTTGAACCTCATTAAAGCTTTGGTTTCAAAATATTTCATTTTACCTTTTCATCGGCTAAAGCAGCATCTTAGTGAGTACCATTATAATTCTTCAGTCATGGGGAAAATAATTTTGTAAAAGTAAAAATCAATACCTCTCAAATCAGCAGTGTTTCGAAGTCTCATTTGTATGCCACTCTCCTTCTCTTTGTGACCCTTCTTATTGGAAAGTCTGGACGCCAACTATTTCTACTCTACACATTAATGTTGTTTCCAAAAATCCTTTCTGTCTATATGGCTACAGATTTTATTGTTAATTTGGAAGAAAGGACAAATATATGTTCATTCTTTAAAAAAAAGAAAGAAAGAGTGTGTATACATGTATTATCAAAGATGGATAATGAACAAATACTGACATGAAAAAAAAAATTGTGCATTCTGTAGTTCACATTACTGTATGATAATGTTTCATTCTCTCCCCACTCCTCTGTCCAGTCTCGGAGTGGAGCCATTGGACAAGGATGTAATAAGGAAGCCTCCTCGTTAGGTTCGTGACCCCATGATCACCAGACCTCTTCTTATTTATGTAGTCATGTCTGCCCTCATCATCGTCGTGGGGATCCTCTGGGTCTTCTGGAGAGAGGTTAGTGCTCCCTTTATTGTCCATGACTGTACACACATTTCTATTAATATTGGTCAAGTTCTTCCTTTACATAATTGTAATATTATGCCCTTGCTACATTGTGCCGAGTGATAACATTAGTGCATTTAGCAAGCTATCTTCTGTCAGATGCTTTGTCATGCGGATTGTAATGCGGATTGTAATATTAGATAATGATGCATGTATTGATTTGATTAGATTTATCCATTGTCTTTATAGATACTTGGCTGTGTATATTAGTACATGCAGTAGCAGCATTCATCTTCACATACAGTATGCAATGAATTGTTTTGCTCCATGAAGCCTTTTCAGAGTATAAGGACAAGCATGATACTATCTTGAGCTGGGATTTATCAACTTGTGCCTGTCAAGCAGTCCAGATGGCACTGTAATAATGACTGCTCCTCTCGATTAGATGCAATCCTGCCTCAGCCTTCTCTGTGTCAGACAAAGTCATAAAAAGACGTGTAGCATACATGTATGAATACAAGACCATACATACTGTCTGATGCACCACTGGTGATGAAATTACTCAATTGTGTACAGACTTTGTCAGTACGTTTCAACATAAAGTAATGAGTGATAATTTTGATAAGTAATGTTGTCAAACATGCAGATCATGCCTTGGTTAGCTGTCCTTCAAGATGTAACTGATGTTGGTTATCTACTTCCCACCACTACAGGAAATATTCCAGATGGAAGCACTGTCAGTATAAGGTGAGTGTGGCATGAACTTCCCTCCCCTTCTCCCATCCCACTGGTGTATTCGCACACTTTTGCCATGTTATTGTTGAAACCAAGGGCCGTCATTTAAATATCACAGGCTAATTGTTAATTGTACACATTGTAAAATTATTGCCCATTGTACGCTAATGTGTACAAATGTGTCCTTTAAAAGCAAAAAAATTGAATGAGTTAACTATGTGTAAAACATCTGTCATTATGATTGTACTTCTTCACAACTAAACCTCAGCACTTCTGTAGGATTTCTTGTATTCTGCTCTGCTTCATGTTTTGAGAAAATTAGAGGTTTCTTATACTTTTTTTCACTTTATAAGATATTGTAGGAAAATAATGCTATATATTTGGTTTCATAGGCTGCTGACTGGATGGTATAATTGACTAATTTAATGTCTAATGCACTACAATGACTTCCATGTCTGTTTAATTAGAGGGGCAATCAGGCACAGTTTTACTCTTTTCCATAGAACTCCTTTTAATGACTTACTCTCGATTGACTGATTTTTGTTGCTCATTTCAGATATCTGTTTCTTGGTGATGCTGACTTCCTCTGTCTTAGTTGTGCCGGAGATTAAAAGTAGGGTCATCGGCGGTTGAGTCGGCGTCACATCATCAAGCAACTGTGTGATTTTGAACTTGTTTGACCTGACGATGGTCTCATTGATACTTGGCAGGAATCTTATGTGGTTTTGCAGTATTTCTGACGCATTCAATCTGTCAAAATCTTCATACATGTACTGGTGCACGGACATTTGTTTGGTTGGGTATACTCAGTGAAAGTCATTAATAAGTGAAGACTGTGTACAATTGTACCTGCTACCTGTATTTTAGGTGTAAAACTCATATTTAATGAAACCCCATTCGATAGAGAGGGTCTGTTGCATCCAAAAATTTGTTATATAACCAGTTTAAAAGCCGTCACGACATACCGGTCAGAAATTCCTGGGCTAAATCACCCAGCGCCACTGACAAATCGATTCTCTGAATAATACTAAATAAAATCTTCGAACCGGACTTATCAGTCGCCAACACGCTGTACTGCACGGCCATTTTCCGACACCAGGTGTTGTTGTTGTTGTTGTTGTTTTTGATAATTCGCAAACCCGTATCGCGCCCTCTCTCAGTAAAAACGATGTATTTCCTTTTTTTTGTGTGTGAAAAGTTCAGGGTCGGGGGGTTTTCTAGGGTCGGGCGGGTTACGCCAATACAATGATTTTTTTTTTTTTTTTTGCCTTATGGAAGTGTTCCTGTTTGCACAAGGTTTTATATTGAAGTGTTTCTCATGGTTCTTATAATGGGCATTTACTTTAAACAATTATGACTGATAATGGTTTTTATTGATGATGAAGGTTGCCAGTATTGAGTAATGCATTCATATTTAGTTCATTTCTTGAATCTGTAGCATTTGATCTCATGTATTTGAAATTTTGCAATTGGTACATGAATACCAACTCTTTCATCTGCACTATTGCAGTCTTTCAGCAGTTACAGATTTGTATGATGATAAGATGACAAGAACATTTTAATGTGTAATGCTGCTTAAAGGGACAAAACAAATCATGCCCCTATGAAATTGAATTCAGGTTAGTTCTCTCCCTCCCCTTTCCCAAGTAAACATACAGATTTCATAGTTGTGATGACATTCTCTGTCAGAATCGTCTTTGATATATTTGCAAGTTTTATGGCACTGGTTACTCAGAGGAATACCAGTACCAATGTCAACCCATCACTCCCAGTCAAGCCATTTTTTTTTTTTTTTTTTTTTTTTTTGGTTGATAGCTGATGATGTTAGGGGAAGGCGAAAGATTGATTATATGGCTCATTGCCAATCATTCCAATGTCTAATCCACTCAATGTGTTTATGTCACATCCTCAGTCATCAGGACATCATAATAATGTTTGTATTATTTTTATGACAATATTACATCCCTATCACATCGCCAGCTCATTATCAACATGACATCCTCACATCATCATCATCATTAGATTATCATGACAGAATCCTGATAGCTGAATTACATTCATGAATGTGAACAGGAACCACACGGAGAACAGTGCAAAGATCACTAAAGTGGCTACCCTCTATGAATAAGACTAAATCATCATCATCATCGTCATTGTCATCAAGACATAATTCTTATACCTTTATAACATCATAGCATCATTCTCACATTATTGTGATATCATCACCAAACACTGTGACATCATCATGACACTAATGTGACATCACATCATTTTCCTATCATTCTTCATATTGTCCCTAAACCGTGACATCATCCTGCCATTAACCTTCCATCGCTTTCCTTTTACCCACTCCAATGAATAGCACTTTTAATGGGATAGAGATTTTATAGTCTCTATGCAAGGGGTAAACCCATTTTATCCTCTTTATTATGAGCAGGTCTAGCTCTGTAAGAATATTGGATATCACCTTGCTCAGTACAAAAATATTGTCTGTGGTGTTTCCTCAGTATTCATGACTCTTTAAATTGCCAGAGGTTACAATGTACGTAAATATCTCGAAACACTGCACCATTTAACTTTGAATGAAATTTTATGATAGATTAATTTGATCACTGTGGTCCAATTGAAATGTACTTACATTGTAAAATTACATGATATGAGCTGAAGGACCCCTGACTGTAAACTATAAACTGCCATATGTAGATTGTTGAAAACAGTAAGATTTACAGTGGAAAGGCAGGATTTACATCCTGGTGTTGGGAAGAAAAATCCACATTCAGTTTTTCACATTGGCTGTGATAATGCTGGAAGAGCATAAACAGAATTGATAGTGTTTAGCTCTCAGTCTTCTAAAGTTCTAGTGGGTTTTCCTTAGTTCAAAAATGTGATTTAGTCCACATTGTGAACAAAGTTCCTTCATAGGTGTGTGAGTTTTTATTGTGTGTCTGTCTGTTTGTCAGTGTTGTTGAGTGTATATGAATCTTTCTTGCGGATTCAGAAATTATTCATAAATGTACAAATTATCGTCTTATCAAGGAGGTACTAGTACCTCCTTGGTCTTATAAAGTTTTTATTTTTCAATTACTTAGCAATGTACAATCCATACAGGAGTGCCTCTCTTGATCATGTTTTGCAGCTTATCTGAGATTCTAATATTAAAGACTTCCTACAGCAAGTGTAATTTTGTGGTATCTCTAGACTGATGAATATCTGCATAGTTCTATTTGTCTCAGAGTTAATTTTAAAGGGATGTTGACTTCAATCCTGTTTACTTAAGTGATCAATGTGAAATAGTTTTGTTTATTGACAAAGTTGAACAAAGTTGCTTACAATATACACTGGAACTGGAAATACAAATGAAGTCAGTGACACGATGGGTGCATCTGTTTTACACTCCACATCTTTATTAAAGTTGTACATACAGAATAATATACTAGTATGTGGTAACAGTTCAGCATTGATGTTCATAAGGCCTTGTGTGTAGTCTTGACTTTCAGACCCACCTTATCTTTGACACAGTTGTAGTCTGTATCATGTTAACTCTGATTGTTTGTAGGTTGTTTTCACAGTGAAGTACACAGCAGGATCCTGTATAAACTATTGATGTGCAGTAGTCATACTCAGAGAATGGGACTTCATTGGATGATACAATACTTTACATTGATGATCTTTGTCCTGTAATGGCGGCTGACAGTAGACTGGTGTAAGCCAAGTTTTCATGTTAGCAAGAATTTTATTATGTGTTCAGTGCCTTCAAAGATCAGTGTACATGTACCACTTGCGAGTAAGAATCTTTATGTCTGGAGGTGCTTCAAGTCTGGCTTAACAGAGTTTCCTCTTAACCAATTGAGAACCAGTCGGAGTATACTAGAGCAGGTGTCTATGGGAAATGCTTGTTGTCGCAAAATCAGTCAATCCTCATTGGGTTAAGGCTAACTTGTGTCGTAAGCAAATTTCTGCCCCCTCTGATTGAAACAGGTTTACACTATACAGCATAATTTCAGAGCAGAAGCATTGTACTTGCCATTCAAAATTAACATTCATTAATTATTGTGAGACTGAAATGAAATGAATTTGAAAAATATAGAAAAAAAAAAGATATGTGACAAGGCATGTACATTTGTGCCAATTGCCTCATTTAGATTGTAGAAGATTGGAATTTGATTTCATGAATTTGAAAGATTGGAATTTGTGACACCTTGACTGTGGCATTAATCTGGCAATGCCAGAGAAGCTTCAACCACATGACATGTAAGAAATATGATTGAAGCTTGGAAGTTAAGGGATCTGTTTTTGATAGAAAAGAAAGATCCCTTCTGAAATGAATCAAACCTGCATTAATTACTTGCGACTTTTCAAAGTGTAATATTTCAAATATTGACTGGATGTGCCATGCCTACGAGCCCCCTACATGTTACATTGTAAGTGGATCAGTGTTGTAATTGTTGAAGTGCTTCAAGTCTTTTTTGAAAAGGCACTATATACTGTAATTATTGGTTATCATATGTTATTATGTTTTATCTGTGAGTGTCTGATGAAGAAAATGTATGTTTCAATATCTCTCATGTTTCAACAGGAGAAATATGGGGGTTATTTCAGTGCAAATTGTAATCTGCGATGCAACTTTTACAACATAACAGTAAGCATACAAATTTTACCTGGTAATACATGTACTCAGTAATATTCAGATCTTACTCAGTAACATGAAATAACAATGCCATAATGTTAGAAATACTGCCTGCTGGCTCATCTGTGAAATAAGTTCAGCCTCTGAAATCTTGTTACTTCTGGCCATAAGTGGGCGATTCATGACAGGAAACAATTTATCCCCCAAAACTGTGTGGCCTACAGGTGACATCTCTTGGGTCTGTTGTGAATGGAAAATATGGACTGATAACAAAGGGACTGTACCCAAACTACTGTGAAAGCAGTGTGGTTCAGAGCTCTTTAGTAGGTTGTGTGGAATACATACAACAGCAGTGCAAGCTGTCTTGTTGAATAATGGCAAGCCAATTTGAATATACAGTGTTATTTACATAAACTTTGTATTTCTTTTATGTCCAGAATTGTTAATGACTGCAATTAAATTTCCATCTTGTGATTGGTATGGCACGAATATCTTTCCTTGTTAACTTGGCATACAAAGTGAAAGGAGTGATTGAATGCGTGAGTGGATGAATGATACACAAGATAAATTTATGACTGAAAAAGTGAGATAGTTACTACGTACATCATATAGCTGTGTACACAACTGAATGATGCCATCCCACAAACTAAGTTTTCTATATATATTGTAAGTTGTGCGACTGGAAACAACCAGTTCATTGTGAATGGGCAAATTAGTTTACTGCTGCTCAGAAGAGTACAGTACAAATGTATATGCTCCAGGTGAATGACTGCAAAATTAGAGGTTTTGGTGTTTGTTTGTTTTTTTCATACAAGATTCAGTGCAACATACTACTAGTACTCGAGGAATAATAACAGTGTTGAAAAGTATGGAGACCTATAAGTGAACAAACCATAAGAGCAATCAAATGAAAACACACACACACACACACCCTCACATAAAAGAAAAAAAAAAAAAACTTGGCACATAATAGCATATGTGTTCCTTTTCAATCCATGACTATGATTGTGATGAAATTAGTGTATCATCCTTGCAAGTTTTATAACATGGATTCTATATTTGTATCCAGTTTTATTCATTCTTTGATAACTGCTGCAAAAGTTCCAACACAAATGAAAATACAGTCAACCTTGCTTAAGCTGGCCTCGCATAAGTCAAATAATCACCCAAGTCAAAGGTCCTTTTCAAGTCTTCTTCTCTTTATACCGGTACATTCTATTAATTTTAATCCCTCATTAGTTGAATTTTCTCTGATCGAAGCTATTTCTTCAGTCCAAATAGATTCAACATGGGCAAGGTTGACTGTAGTTCAATTCCTTCAACATATTCTACAAACATTTATTGACATTTTTATACTACATATGGAATATGTTTGCCGTAGTTCAATGGCACCTCTACTAACCACCACACAACACTTCTCCCATCTATTCAGACATGAAGTTTTTAATGACAATCTCCTAGAGTGCAAATATGGACTGCTCTTCGGGGAATTGTTGATATCATTACCACGAGGGATCTCGGCTCTGTGCTATGACCCAAGGAACCTTACAGGGGCACCGATAGCAACAACTGCCTTGAAGAAAAGCAGTTCATATCTGTACATACATGTATTATATAATGAAGAAAATTGTAGATGAAAATTTAGTAGGTTGATGGCAATAGCTCTTGGATAGCCAATTCACACATCTGCGCTGCCATTTCACGTGCATTGCAATCATATTGGATATTGGTCACCTCTCTCACTATTGAAGCCAAGTGCTTACCCTACATGTGCATATGAATGTGCTGCTACAAATCAAGAGGGCAGTTTAGTATAATATGGGTCAGTTTGGGTCCTGTGGGAACTCAGGGTTCGAAATTGGCGATGGTCCGCTGGCCATTGGCCACCCAAAATCACGTCGGACTAGCTAAAAATCATAAAATTCTGTAGTAACTAGTCCGTTTGGCTAGCCAAAATATTGCTTCAGTGTCAAAATTGATTCTAAGTAGTCCGCCTGGCTAGTTAAAAAAAAAAAAAAGTTAAGTGCGACCCCTGCTGTAATTGCTGACTAGCTGTATGCCCCAATTCTTAACCAATCAGACTTGAAGATTCATCAAATGAAGTATCTGGTTGTAGTGATGAAGTATGTATCTGGTTGTATAGCGATGAGGTATATAGCTGGTTGTATAGTGATGATGTGATGAAATACTAGTACTATATGTATTTGTATTGTGATGATGTAACCCCGGCGCGGGGCGCTGTAACCAGTAACGTGTTGGGGTCGCTGCTGCATGCGGTTACCGCTGATGTTGCTCTGCCACGGCCACGACCTGATCCCGATCTCGCGCTCGCCAACTGGCAATGGCGGAGATTAAGCTGTGCTGAATCTTTTGCATAACGCCATGGCGGGATCATTCCTACTCCCACTTTCAGAACAGTGGAAGCCCATGGCCCATGCGTGAAGTCTTGAGCTAGATCGACATCGAAATCGCGAAAGCTACCGCGCTCAAAACCCACCACTCGATCGAGCATCCCACCGCGGCGGCCAGCGGCTGCGCCGCGCCGATGACGGGCTAGCTAGCTGTAGTGTGCTATGCATGGTACACGTGCAGTGTATGCATGCGTACGTGTTGCGCTGCATGTAGACAAGTCGCATGGGCCAGCTTGGTACACAGCGAATATTGCGTACTCGTTTTGTCGAACGTATTTTGTCATGAAACGTATTTCAGCTCATGAAATGTATTTTCATGGAATGGTTTTTCGTTCATCGAATGATTTTTTTTTTCGAAAGTATGGAAAGCCATGTATGTAAAACACTTTTTGTCAAATATATTTTGGGTCTAATATATTTTTGTTGAAATGAATATATTTTGTCGAATATATTTTCGTCAGATATTTTTGGTCAAATATATTTTGGGTCAAACATATTTTGTGTCAAATATATTTTTGGTGAAATATATATTTTGTCGAATATATTTTTGGTCAAATATATTTTTGGTCAAATATAATTTTGGTCAAATATATTTTTGGTCAAATATAATTTTGGTCAAATATATTTTGGTGAAATATATATTTTGGTCAAACCTATATATTTTTTGTCAAATATATATTTTGTTTGAATACATTTTTGTCAAATACATATTTTATTGAATATATCTTTTATCAAATATATATTTTGTCGAATATATTTTTGTTGAATGAAATTTTACTTGATGAAATGGTTTTTTAGTTGGTGTCGAACATAAATATTTGATTCCCCTCTGGCGCGCCATACTCATATTCAAGTAATGTGCAGTTTAATGCTTCCAGGTTAGCGTCCCTGGTCAGTGACGGAGCATTAATCTGCACATTACTTGAATATGAGACCGTTCTGAAGCAAATCATTTTCACACAACAATAGATATACAATGAACTCTTGAATGAATCCCATAAGGATTGGAACAATCATCTCCCAGCATTTCCACTGATTCCCACTGATCAGTTACTAGCCTTCCCCTTTAAAGGCAAGTCACAAGTATTTTGGTAAAAGGACACAAGGGAATAATGTCGCATTACGTTTAGATGAAGTCGTTTGACTATCAAAAGTTGTTGTTATAAATACATTCCCTCAAAGGGTTTGTATTAGTTTATAAATGGATGAATCCCGCGAGTTATGTTGGCCAGGAAGTGACTCTACGTTTCACACCTGGACTTTTCCATGGAAATGATAATAAAGATACTTTAATTGGTTTTATAGTGAGATATGGGAGGAGTTCCTTGCAGTTGAGCTATTATAGGCTGTCGTAATCCTTGAGGAGATATCTCAAAGCAGGGTATAACGTCATAATGTTTCGTTGACTCTTAAAATACCTTATGGAATTTGTCAGGGAAGGCTGAAGACTGAAGGCTGAAGGCAGAAGTTGCAAAATAGACAATTGAATGGCAAATACCTGATACAACATATTTTCTCGGGTATCGCAGTTATCGGCGTATCGCAATCCTCGGGTGTCACGCCCTCATACGGCTTGACGCGTACACGATCACCGCTACGAGTAAAAAGAGTCCAGAAGCTAGACTAGTGAATACATGTATGTACTGTAGATATCAGACGCGCCGTTCTCGCTGCGTCTGTCAGGCTAAACTACCGTACATAATATTTTCCGTCGCGTCCCGCGACGGGGAGCTTCCAAGTTGGACCATGGAGCTATGTTAGTAGCTCCATGGTTGGACGTCTTCTCCATCATATACCATTATGATAGGCCCTCAATACTCAGTGCAAACTAATAACTTTGTTGTATCACAAACTCATAGATATACGTTTCAAAATATATTTCTTTCTAATGGACTCTAAAGAAGACTTTTGTACGTAATCATACTCAGGTAAATAAGAGAGGTCCTGCCGTCCGTATACTACCACATTTATATCTTATTATTTGAAGCAATATAATGGCCACTGGCCCAATCAGGTAACTGGTTATTGTATTTCATCTTGAAGTTTGGTCTGATTTTTACGTACACTTTTGTCGCGGTGTTGGTCTTATTTTAATCAAAATTTTTGATAAGCCTATAATGCAGCGAAATATAGCCGCACTGTGACATGCTCTATATACACACGAAGGACCTATTGCGTTATGGATATTGTCGCCCTTTCTTAATCGGCATTGGATTTTTAGCTGTGTAGGCCTACATGCTGTTTTCAAGAGGTCTCAATGTTAATGCTCGGTGAGAAACTGGTATCAACTCAAAAAAGAACCAAGACGATAAAAGACCGAGTTAATCGTGAAAACTTCGTTCCAACTACACGAGAGAGAGAGAAAAAAAAATGTTGCGTAATATAATATTATACACATCTCGCAAAACCTATACAACGAATTGTCACGCAATATAGGCCTACATGAATAATGTGCGATAAAGATGAATGTACAAACAGTTCGACGTGAGTTTTTTTTTTTTTTTTTTTTTTTTTTTTTTTTTTTTTTTTTTAGTTCAGAAAAGGTGATGCCCGGGTAAGACAGGCCTAATGATTCTAAACACGCTGACCGTTAAACTATCCATCAAGGCTTGAAATGGAGGATACAATGCACCGTTGAGACGTTGCCATCCATGCGTAATACGGAGCGTTCTTTCGTAACATACTGACTTCAATCCAATAAAAAACAAACAAACAAACATATACGTATATATCACTGTCAAAGGCAAAACACTATATAGTTCAACATAATAGTTTAATAGTTAGGCAATAATAGCTTAACAGTTATTGAATTAAATGTTAAACACTATCTTTTTTTTCTAATTCAGTATTTATTAGTAAAAAAAAATAAATCGGCATTTACAGCAAAGAATAAAAAAAATCAAGTGAATTACAGAATCACATAGTAAAGGAAAATAATGAAGCATTACAAGATGGATACATAAAACATTACATACCAAATTTGACAAGAATACCTCGTAGGAAAACTTTTTTGTTTGTTTTTTCTTTTTATAATATAGGCCAAGTGATGACGGTCATAATCATTGCTTGGCGTCACAGCATCACAGCGCTCTGTAGTTTGCACGCAAAATACAGTATGAGATAATTCATTTGATCAACATGTTGCAGCTAATAGAATTCCTTCACTATTTGCAGAGGCGCATCATTGCGAAAGTGGTAAGATTTAGGACAATTCTGCTGTATTTTCATGAATGGATTGGAGACATAACAAATTCAGATGCAGCGGTGATTATTTTTGTCACCAACGATCATTTTTAATAATAATAATAATAATGATAATAATAATAATAATAATAATAATTAGCATTTTACCGCGCTTAATACATGGTAGTTTATCATGTCACTCTTACTACAGTCAGGGTGTGCTCGCTGGGAAAGAATATGGAAAAGTAAACGTGAATTACTGGATAAAAACACACCGTATATTCTCCTTTTGACGAAAAAAGGTTATTGAAACGATTTGAAAATTATTTTGTAGATAGTGGATTTATCACTTCAAAAGTAAAGGCGGATTTTGGCATTCTCCAAACAGATTCATTAGCATCAATCCGCACGAAAAATGGATGCACATTTCTATTATCTTTACATGATTATAATGAACTGCATTGCCTAATGACCAGGTAATTATCAAAGTTCTTCTTCATGGTGAGTTGCATAATGCAGAAATATTAAAGGTGTCACCAACGATCATGATTGGCTGTTTTATGTTTGCGTGCGCTATACTAGCACAGAACTCTGTGGTAGCCATAGAGCTCTGTGGTGGTAGCTAGCTCTCCGGTTTCGCGCGCGCGAGAGAGTACAAGTACACGTACTGCCACCACAGCACGTGCCCGCCCTCCCAACAACCTCGTCTCCCGACTCTTGTATGTAATACATACCCAGGCCAGCTAAACCGCATGTTCCACTGCACCACCAGCACGCAATCCACTCGAGGTCACACACACGAAGCCAGCGTATGCCTTCTCTCACCCCTTGTGTTCGCGCAGCGTCGGCCCTACAAAACAGTGGTGCTCTACTCGTTCGGTCTCTTTCTCTCTAAATCAGCGAAAGGGAAGCTACGTCCGTGTTGTCCTCGTGCGGGAACTGACTGTATTTTGAAAGATGGCTCAGCAAAATCACATTTCGTCGGTTGCTGAAGGAGATACTTTCTTGTTCACGTCTGAATCCGTAGGAGAAGGCCACCCAGGTAATTAATCACGAATTTTGCAACCAAAATTTGCTCACGCGTCGTCTGGTAGTCGACTTTGGCCGTCTATATTGGCAATGCAAACTTCGCGGCATACCATGTGTAGTGCACGCCGGGTACGCTATCAAGCGAGCTAGCTCCCTCTGTTTACATGATCTTCTTTCACACGAGCGAGACGTAGCCTCGCGGCGGCCTAATACAAAAACATGAAAGTTACTGAGATGGTAATATGGTAATATGTGCAACTGCCGGCAATCCCATTGCCATGCTCTTTCTTCTTGGAGGGGCCTTGATTATGAATAGAGCTAGGAGGTTCTAGATTTATACACAGTCTTGACAGTTATCATGCTTTATAGATTTTAAGGCATTATCCTGAAATTTACGTCCACCACTCTATTCACTGCCATTCATATTCATTTTGTCATAGCCGGTGACTGCTATCCACCTCCTCCATAGACTTTCCACATATGTCTAGTGAAGATGCACTCGCAGGCAAGAGGGGACAGATATCACGATTTAGCCAATTAGGCCTATTATAGTATTACAAAAATAATAATTTAAAAAAGGCAAGTTATCACAACCTGGGTAGAATGTAAGTTATCACAACCTGGGTAGAATGTTGATATGTGTAGAACCTGTCTAGTTCTAGATCCTAAAAAGTAAAGTAGAAACTTAACTATGGCATGCTAACTTGCTAAGGTTAAGAAGGGACAGTTAATTTATGCCTTTTTCCATCCCATGGACATGGTTTACGTGGGATTGCAGGTTACCAACTTGTGTGTGCTCTTGTGTGTGTGCATAATAATAGACTAACAAGTTAGACCTATGTGTGTTTGCACTGTGTGATAATGAGAAACCTCCTGAAATATGAAAGAACATGAAATTCTTATAAGAGGAATTAACAGTTCATTCAAAATGGCTAAGACATCCAAAAAAGCAATTCGAATGAAATGTGACACTACAGGCCACAACTTTTATTATTAAATACATTTAATTTTATTAGGATCTCTTTGTTTACCTTTGATTTTGGATAGAGCTAGGGAACCTATATCAGTCATTTCTAAACCAATTTTCATCAAATTCCCCCCGGAATTGAATTTTGTACTTTATTGTAGAGTGGTTTCTAAATATCTCACAAAACATTGTCATTAAAAGCTGAATCCTGGACCTCACCTCAACCAATTTTCTAAAGACTCTACCATCCCCTTTTTAGCTAGAAATCTATGTAGACTATCAAGCATCATTGTACTGTAGATTTCTACTGTGCATGCCAAAAAATTTACACAGCCATCACTGTACAGAAAGTCGCGGCAAATCAACAGGACTGTAACAGTGTAAGTTTACCATTCACATTCGAAACCAAACACCAGCCAGCCTACTCGGTACAATCACACACATTTTGAAATCAAATTATGTTTGTTACCTCAGACCCATAATATATGAAATATCTCAATGAATTTAGCTACCCTTTGGTTTCAATACTTTAATTGATATTGACATAATTACACAATTTGCAACTTACAGAAAATGAAGAGTTAAATTGATGGCTATAGTGCATCATCTGCAGACTGTACCAAATGTTTAAATCACTTCTGTTTTTCATTAAAAAATTTAAAAACCCACACCAAGGAGGGTTCAACCTCTCATGCCAAAGTTTGAATACACGTAGCAAGCAGTCAAATGTTGGACAGTGTTTATATGCTCAAATTATGGGCGGTTTGCTTTTAATTATGAAATTTTGTCACATGTTGAGGTGTGTGATGATTTTTATGCAAGTAGACTCAATGTTATACTATGTGTGCACTAGAATGTTAAAGTAGTCCATGCAGCCCATGATTCATGAAATATCTCTAAAGTGCTTTGCAAGCATCTGTAGTATGTTTATACATTGTGGTTACAAATTGCCCCCCACAGCAGAAGTGTGTTGTACCTGGATACACATAAACATGTACATGTATGTAGGATCTACATTGTACATGTATAGTCTACTTTAAATTTGCCGAAATTTGATGGATCACATTTATATTTTAAAATGTAAACATTTGGTTGCTAGCGGCAGGGTCCGTGAGCCGGCCGTACACTACATGCTAATGATCGAGGTGATCTACCCAGAGTCGCATTCAACACTTGGAGGTCAAGCATGGTCACGCTGTCAAGGTTAGCGTGTACACTTTGGGTAATGCAGAGTTACTGTGCGACAGGCACAGACAGAGCAAATATGGTAGTAATGACATCTAATTTTTACCCTTTTATCATAACTGAATGTCCTTCATATAGGAAATGCATTTTCAAAGCGTATGTGCATTTGATTTTTTTTTCTGAACACATAGCAGTTGTTAAGAAAATCTATAAAACTATCGGCACCTGCACCAAGGTTCAACCTCCTGTGCCAAGGTTTGACCATGCTCAGAAGCATAAAATGAAAGTCTAGGTTTCTACATGTAGCAGGCAGTCAAATTTGGGATGGCATTGTGATCACATTATGGGGGGCTAGTGTTACTGAAGAGTACTGTTGATTGCCTGTATTTATGTTTGTTCTTTATCCACTTTCCTTGCTGTTATACAAAAAAAGTGGCTGATAATAAACTCTGCTAGTGGTACATGTATAAGTGTGTTAACCAGATGCAGAGCGAGGAAGCACATACCATTGGGAATATTCTGTAAGTACTCTGGCAAGTGCACTTGCTTTGAATGAGCACTTTGAAAATTATGAGCAATGTGGTTCTACTGGAGACCTTGATTAGATATTAGTAAGCTGATGATGATTGATATTGAAGGCTGAGCATGCACCTCCTTCTTTAGTTTATTAATGCACATCTTCTATAAATTGAATTGTTTATGGCTGGAAATAGCTGCAATATGTTTTGGACTTCATACCATAATGAGTACAAAGCAGCAACTGAGATCATCCTTCGAATCTGACTGTCCTAGGTTTATCTTGATGTAGAAGATTGGGAACTGTTTTCATTGCAAGCAGTTTGTTTTCCCCTTTTGGCACTCAAAGTGAGGAAAAGGTACAATGTATTATATGGTACTGTACCCGCAAACAAAGAAAGAGCTCTTTCACATGCTGTGTAGTCCTTACATTGTCTGGTACGCAAGGGGTCACTGAATATTGTAAGTATATGGCATTCAAGCATTTTACTTTATAAAGCTTTTTTTATACCCCCGCCAAACGAAGTTTGAAGGGGGTATATAGGAATCAGCGGACGGTCGGGCGGTCGGTCGGGCGGTCGGTCCGTTGCAAATCTTGCGTCGCGAACTACTTCCTCAGTTTTCAACCGATTCCCATAAAACTTGGCACAGATGTGTGCCTTGGGTTGTAGATGTGCAAGACGTATTTTTCGACAGTACCCAAAAGTATGTTGCCATGGTAACGGCATATTATGGGCAAAAATGGGTACAAATCTTGCGTCGCGAACTGCTCCCACAGTTTTTGATCAATTTTTATGAAATTAGGTACAGATGTTCATCTGAATATGTTAATGTGCAAGACACATTTCCACAGTGGCAAAAAGTGCGTTGCCATGGTAACGGCATGTTATTGGTAAAATATAGGGCAAAATGCTTCATGGCAAAACTGCTTCATCAGTGTTCTTCCAATTCTCATGGAATTCATATTGAATGTTTGTCTTAGGATATAGGTCAGCATGACACATTTCTGGACAGTGACAAAAAGTATGTTGCCATGGTAACAGCTCACATATTATGAGCCAAAATGATGGAAAATTTTGTGTTGCAAACTACTTCCTCAGTTTTTGCCCAATTTCCATGAAACTTGGTACAGATGTCTGCCTTTGGTTGTAGATGTGCAAGACGCATTTTTCGACAGTACCCGAAAGTACGTTGCCATGGTAACGGCATATTAATGGCAGAAGATCAAGGAAAGATCTTGCGGATTTAACTACTTCCTCAGTTTTTTGACCAAAGCTTATGAAATGTTGTTTTGACCAAAGCTTATGAAATGTTGTTTGGGGGGGGGGGGGGGGGTATAACCAGCTGTAGCGACATTTCTAGTTTTTTTTTCATTACAACCTGGTATGTATTGGAATAATCAAAATTTGCAAAGTAAATTGTTAGAGGTCCATAAAGTTTTCCTCAATTGTGACAGTGATGATACAAGTTCAGTGGTTGTCAGCCATTACAGGCATGACTTGAAAGGCACTTGGCAGAGTCAGAGAAGGATTTGGCCATTCAGTTGAAGTTTAACCTGAATTAAAAGAATTTCTGTGTATGTGATATATTTCACAGTGTTTTGTTCACTCATTTTTTTTTCTGCTAGCAGAAATATTGCTGCCAATAAACACAAATGGCCTGTTTTATCTCCAAAGCAGAAATCATTACATTTTCACAAAACAAGGGGGAAAAATTCTCATTCCATGTCTTGTTCTTGAAAGCAAATTGAACAGCTATTGAACAGTATTGTTTTTCGTGAAATGTATATATTAAAGGCTTATATATTTGTGAAATACATTGTACTAATTCATTCTTAAAAGTTGTTTTTAAGAACCGACACTCATCACGGCAACAGCAATTTCCAGACATTCCCACTGTCATAACTGTGATGTTGAGTTATGTGTTTTAATACTCAGACTTTATGAAATGGGCACCACGGCAATTATACAAAGTCACCACAATTTTAGTCTCTATGGCAGCAGTCATGCAGCAACCAAAGTACGCCCACCTTTGTCCCTCCTACATTCTATAGAAAATAAATTGTGTTCTCACAGTGTCCCACCTCTGGATGTGGATCCTCACACAGGTACAGTTCTATGTACCTGTGTTTGATGCTGTCTGAATGAGAGCACTGTGTTCCAGGAGCCATGGCAGCCCCACAATTTCTTGATCCACTGTGAATGGAAAGTAGGGACTATCTAGGAACAATTTTTTGCCAACTCTGAACTGGCTGTGTAGGGCACAGGCATTTTGACCAAAGTAGCAAAAACAGAAAAACAAAACAAAAAACAAAACCTGGAAGCATGCATGTGAGTGCTGAAAAAGAGTGGCGCAGAATCCTAGTAAAAGATTGGTATTCCGCTTGGGGTAAGCCCTAGACATAGAACATCATAAAAGTAAGAAACTTGTGTTCCACAAGGGGTCGGATCTGCTTCTGCTTGGGTAGTCATGGTTAGGGGGAATACCATGTGCACTCTCTTTAAAAAGTTTCATTTAGGTGTGAAGTTGCTTCAGCTGTGTTGTAAGAAAAGCAGGCCTTTTATCTTGCTCAAACAACCCCCCCCCCCAGCTTTTATGACTGTGTACAAACAAGAAACTCTAGTCCTTCAGCATCATACTATATTCATTCACTGTGAATACACAATACTATCATATTGTTGCTCATTGAACACATCCTTCCCGTTGACTTGGGAACTTTTCACCCTATCAAAGCCAAACCGGTTTCTGGCAGTTGGTATCCAAAGGTCAGAGCATGTAGGATGTTAATTTTGTACATCACTAGATCATTGTTTGAAAAGATGCCTAAATAGTGCTGATAGCCCAAGTTATTGATCAACCAGGTATCTTTGACAGTTCTTTAACCTTTGCAGCTGACCACCGCTTTAAAAAAAAAGCAAAATAAGGTTTATGATAGCATTAGTCCTCGATGAAAGGCACCTTCTGTTCACTTCATTGTTACAGCTGTAGCTATTTTAAGATTGTCATTGTGTGCATGTCGGTAAATGACAGGATTGTCAGGCTACAGTGGTGTGTTTGTTTGATTGCAGGGCAAAATCCTGCCGAAGACTCTAAGCTGAAACTTGCTGTGTCAGCATTTTTTTCCCCACCCATAGGATTACCTGGTAGGCATTAGTGTATAATTTGTTTCACTGTGTACTGTGATTGTGATAACATGTAAATGCACAGGGGCCTGTTCATTAGCCTTGCAATCAATTGTAATCTGCAGGGGGACAATTCTTCATGATTAGTTTGGAATAAGAATTAACGGCTTGATATCAAATAGCAAACTTCTTTCTTGTCTTTTTTTTTTCCACCCCTGTGATGTATACTTTTCTAAGTGTCTATCTGTTGTTTCACAATACAGTTATTGTTCTCTCAGAATCAAAATCACTTGACAAAGGGCAGGGAGCCTAAAACTTTGTGTGTTCTTCAACAAACTGTTGGTGTTGACAGCATGATTTCCATGCCCGTTTCTAGATTTCTGTTCTGTTATTGATTATGTAATATGCAAGTTTTAAAATCATGTTTTCAAGTGACTATTTATTTACCTAACCAAAAATATTGAGGATAAGCTTTTTAACAGCTGCAGTATGAATCATTAACATTGGCCAATCGATAATCATATCACATGAGTACAGTCAAACTTGTCCAAAGTGGCCACCCAAGATCTCAGATCTTGCACATTCTCTCTTGTTTTTAAAGTCTATGAAACATCAAATAATAAGGATCTAGTTTTAGGTGTTAAAATGAATGATTAATATTTTTTGTGTATGCAATAGACCAAATATTTTATTCGATGAAAGATAAAATGGTTGATCCATTCAACTTCACTGCACCTCACTAAATGGATCTTTCATTTCATGTCATGAAATATTCTGTCCATTGCACGCAGAAACATTCATTATTTGTATGCTGTTCACCCAGTTGCCCCCCCCCCCCTTTTAACCGTTAGCAGGAAGAGCTTTTTATTAATTTTTGTTAATTGTGTGTAAGTTGCTCCAAGACTGAGCTCTTTGAGGATATTGACATTGTACCAAATGTTGTGCGAGAGATAGAGGGAGAGAAAAGGAAAATGCTGATTCAGCACAAATCGATCAACGATGAGGACAGAACATGAACTTTGAGCTCATGCATATTAGCATTGATATTAGCTCTTAATGATACTCATTAGGAAAAGAAATAAAAAGGAACCTGCTGAGCTAGCAAAAGGTAATACATTCTGTACTGGCAGCGGTAAAAACAAAGTTTCTGTGCACTTGTCGTCGCAATTCAGAAATATCATGATAATGTCAGAATATGGGTCCATGGTCCAGTACTTTGCAGAATGATGCACATCCACATGTCATTATATTCTTTAGTTATAATGGAGACCTGCCTCCCCCCCCCCCCAAAAAAAAAAAGTCACAACTTGCAGAGATTGGTTTGAATAGTTGATGTACAATGATATGACAAATTACCATCATATTCACAAACAGATTTATACTTTTAATCCACAAAAACTGGGCAACTGGATAATCTGCTTTAGGCTAAAATCCCTTTTAGTGTTTTATTTTGTTTGTTTTATTGTTTTTTCTTCTTCTTTTTCTTTTTTTACCCCAGAACTGGCAAATTATTTCTTTCGGTGCATTGCATACATCAATCTTCTTCAGTTAAAAAGGTGCTTGGTTACCATGGAGGTCAAATTTTGAGTGCTTCACAGAATATTGCATTTGTAGGCCATATGAAATTTTATCCATTACCAAAGCAAAATATGATTATGGTTATGATGGACTTATATGAATAAAGACTACCAGGCAGTTAATCATTTGTGATGAATGTTCAGTATAATGGACAGCAATATGTTGTTAAGAATCGCTGAATGTCCATTGTTGATTGTTCACTAGAAATGATGCAATAATTGATGATGAATTGCAAACCTGCTCACTCCGTATGTCCGACAGTGCAAATAAGGTATGACTGGCAAATTTGCGTGGATGATGTGTTCCAGGCTTTATGTACATAATTGTGTCTGAATCAGAGTGAAGTACAGGGAACTGAATGGTGCACTGTCTGGTCTTCAATATTTGAAAGTCAAGCCATTCTTTTATGATCAATAAGATACCACACAACTAAATTGTCAAGTCATGCACTGTTTGTGTTTGCATGATTGTGTACAAAAAGTTGGCTGTTAAGAATAAATATGCATGTAGACCTATGGTTTTGGAAGATTTAGATTATTTATGGAGCCACAATCTTTCAGTTATAAAATGCTTATTCTCAAATATAGAGAAAAACCTGTGACAGACAGCTGCAGGGATATTTTGTAGTCGTACATTTCTCAATAGCTCATTATGGCAGTGGAGATTGGGGGGGGGGGGGGGCGGTATGTTTCCGGCACTGCATTACTCACTCTGTATGCTTCTGTTTGCTAATGTCAATGACAAACTTTGTGCATGCACTGAAAGTAAATAAGGTGAAAAGTTACTGGGCATGTACCTCAAGATAAAATTGTTGTGCCTTTTTCTATGCCTCCGCCACGAAGTGGTGCCGGAGGCATTATGTTTTCGGGTTGTCCGTCCGTAATGAATTTTGTGGACAGCGTAACTAAAAAACCTTTTAAGGTATCCTAATGAAACTTGGCATGTATGTGTATAAGGGGGTGAAGTTGTGCCTATCAACTTATGGGTGCACATGCTCAAGGTCAAAGGTCAAAAGGTCAAGGTCAAATACGTAAAATTTCACTATTTCCACCATATCTATGCAATGCCTGAAGATATTTTCTCTAAACTTAGTGTATACATGTATTACCTAATTAAGATTCTTTGGTGAAAGTTTGGGGTAATGAGGTCAAAGGTCAAAGGTCAAAAGGTCAAGTAAAAATATGAAAACAACTTTTTTCTCTGTATCTTGGAAATTGTTCAAAGTATCTTCATGGAACATAGTATATATACATGTACTGACTGGCAGTGAATATCTAGAGAATTTAGGGTTCATGGGTCAAAGGTCAGGGGTCAAAGATCAAGGGCAACACTTCAGAATTTTACTATTTCCCTCATATTTATGCAATGCCAGCAGGATTATCTTTTTTTTTTACACTTGGTGTATGCATGTATAACCTAATAGAGATTCTCTGAAAGCTTTCTTTTTTCTTCTTTTTTTTTGTTTGCCTCAAAGGTCAAAAGGTCAAAGATCAAGGGAAAGTGCTGAACTAACTTTTTCCTCCATATCTCAGAAGTGGCTCAAGTTATCTTGAAACTAACTACGTATTTATGCATATTGTGCCTGACAGTGATTATCCTATGAATTTTAGGGTCAAAGGCCAGATGAAAATGGTAACAATGAACTTTTCATTATAGAAATTGCACTTTTTCTCCATACCTTGAAAATTACTCAATGCATAAACTTATGAATGGGTCAAAGTCAAGTTAAAGTCCTTAAATCCCCAAGTACATGCTCTCCTATTCATCCAATTAAACCTAGGTCAAGGAAGGTGAACACTCAACACATTTGTGACAAACTTGTCATTTTAATATTTTGCCAATTTTGTGAAAATGTAATCACACATTGTCTACATGTACTATAGACCTATTAGGAGAATCGTGCATTATGGCGGAGGCATACCAGTCACCTTAGCGACATTTCTAGTTATAATTATGTGGGTTTGACGTTACTTTGCTGAACCTGAGTAGCAGGATACAGTATACAGCTGTATCAGGTGTATGAGAGAACAACTGCTCAACCACCTGTGTGAGGAGGCTTTTACGGGTTTTTCTCTTCATTCATTTAATATCCCATTTTTGTCTGTGGTGCCAGTTGTGTTTCAGTATGGATGTATCATGCAGAGCAAATGCTGAAGTGTTTTTCGGCAAGTTTATCCTATCTTGTTTCCATCAGTTCAAAGAGATGTCAGAGCACTGGTCAATCTTTTGGAAATGAGAATGGCCATTTGCTGGTACACAGTAGTAACTTCATGCATGCAGCAACCTTTCAAAGCTTATTGACTTCTTTGCATAGTGGTTCTATTGAAGAAAAAGGATCCAGCTTGTGTCTACAAAAACAGAACAGAATAGCCAACTTTACAAGTTAAAACGGGGTTTTAAGTTTGTTTTTTGTTTTTCCCGCCTTGCTGCCTTGGATCTCATTCTGTAGTTTCATCATAGGCATTCTGCTCAACTATGGTTACACGTGTAAATTCAGGTATGGGTCATGATGGTACACATTGCCTCCAGCCAGTCTTATGTATAAGATGATATAATGAACATAGTTACGACACTTGTACATGACCTCTTACTGACTGTGAACATGGAGAAAGGTTGCCCTTAGCTAATCGCATACTTGAATATCATGATCCCTTGCAGTAATAAAGTTTCAGTATTCCCATCAAAGCCCAACTGGTGTTATATCATATGTTTCTTTCTCTTCTTTTTTCTTTTCCTTTTTTTTTTGTGGGAGGGGGGGGGAGGGGCACCTTTATTTATCTGTTTACTATTTCATGTGAGTATATCCATCATTACTTTTGTAAGAAACATACTAGGGAACATGCCTCCTTTCAAAGTGTTAATGTTGTGTAGGATTATAATCTTTGAAGGATTGTGCGGTGATGAGATTAAAATACTACTAGTAACGTAGGGAGAGGTTTGCGGTACAACTGTACATGGTGTACCGCAAACCTCTTCTTTTAATACAATGTATGTGTTGTGTAAGATTTCATCCCATAGGAGTACTCTGTGGGTAGGAGGTTGGCTCAGTGTTTGATCCCCAGGTATTCAGGGGCGTCCATAAGAAGTTGTACAAATTATTACTTTGCAAAGGCAGCTTATGAGGGAAACGCCCACATTTAAACAGGCAGCCGATGTGTATCATACAACTGCACCTGGATGCCTTTTGTCCTGGCAAAAATACATAAGAATTATTTAACCTTTTAATAGATACTGTAAAGCTATCAAAGATTTGATTAAAACCTTTTAGGGGAAGGTAATCAATGTGTCGCAGGACTGGATAACATTGCAATCACAATTCTATGCATTTCTGCCAAATCAGTTTAATATGCTTGCAGATTGAGTGCATACTGTATAAGGCAGTCTAACCTTTACACCTAGATGGAGTATGTGTGAGCTCTCTGGTAAAAGAGAGAAAGATGAATGAGGTGAAGCCAGATGTGTGTGCCTTGACCGTGAAAATGCTTGGGATCAGCTCAGATGAATTGCTTCCTATTCATTTCAAGCTTTCATGGAAAAAAAACAACAACAACACACATACACCTAAAAACAATGACACAAAATGGATAAGACTTTTATTTCTGCAAGTCACTGAGGCATTTCTGCCCCACCAGTGAGTGAGTAAATATAAAGAACAGCAACGTAAATACAAAACACTGGCCAGGAGTCGACATTCCTCCCAGTAGGCATTCAAGTTTCTCTACGAAATAGTTGGTACACATGTATTGCAATTATTGTGCGCTGTTTATGCCCTGACTGGTCATTATACACACAAGTGCAATGTCATGCTCCAATTGATGTAAATTATTTCTATGTCTTTGGACACTTTCTGTTACTGAAACTTCAGTACGTAGGCCTCAGATACCCCACAAACAAACTTATGGAAAGGAACGTCATGGAATTCTGTGATTTAAGGCTCAAGTGCTCTGTCATGCTTGCTTGGTTACTTTATGACTATGCAGGTGTTACTGCTGATACATGTAAATCAGTGTATGTTAGACTTTTGTTTCAGTTTGATTCGCACTTTGATATTCTAAACTGAAAAGTTAACTACATGTAGTCAGTAGCATCAACATCATTTTTTTTACTGTTTTTAAGGTAGTATCATTTTTCACAGATACAAGTTGATGAAGCAGTGTTCTGAAAAACTGTATCACTGCGTTCTGTTTACAGCTGTTGAAAATTGATTGATTCTGAAAATGATACTGTAATTGTCTCAAACTATCATTTACAACAAATCAAGGTTTGTTTGTGGACTTTTGAGTTGAAATTGAACCACTTCTTGGTACAAATGCACTCAAATTTTACTGCAATTCTCTTTGTATTGGTAGTTTTGTATTATATTCACATTCCTCCATTTATTTTAACCATGCCACATGTATCCTTATGGTCCATAGTGTTCTAGATCATAAGGGCAAATTCACAAGCCTTTGAGAATGATGCAACACCTGTACTCTAAGCGTGAAGAGGGGGGAGGGGGCAAACTGGCTGATGGTGTCATGTATTTTTTTTTTTTTTCATATTGACACTGTTCTCAGAGAGAGAGAAAAAGGGCAGACACAAGCCATATGTTCAACTTTTCTAAATGAACCTACTGTATGTGTGTGTGCTTATGTGTGTGTGCATGTATGTATGTATGTATATACTAGTATACACACACACAACATCGATACACGTGTATCTGTATGTGTGTTTGAGTATATAGGTTTGCCTCTTTCATATATCTTGTCTATGTAGTGTCTCTTACAAACATGTAGCAGAGCTAATGTTCATTTCCAGTCTACCTAAGTACAGGATTAACTACAAACGTAAATACTGTCTTGATTGAATCTCTTCAATACTGAACATAAAGTTTAGATATATCCGAATTATGTGAATTCATAACCTCCATGACATTAAGTACTGCCTGTAATTTGAATGCTTCACAAATTTGGTTTTACCTTGAATTTTATGGATAATTCCAACTAGTGCTCTCAAGTTATACTGACTCGACCTTTCTTTTGTCTTCCTTTGTTATTCCTCTCAACAATTAGACAAAATCTGTGATCAAGTTAGCGATGCCGTGTTGGATGCCCATCTAGCTGTCGACCCAAATGCCAAGGTTGCATGTGGTAAGTCCAATCAACTATGTCTTTCATCTGGCTTGTATGAGGTCATATTTCTGTGCTTTGAAAAAAAAAAAAAAAAAAAATTTAAAAGGCATATTCATGGATGTGATATGAATGATCAAGGCTTGTTTCAGATCACACTGTCATCTCTTCCTTAATTGAATACTCTAGTGGACTTTCTGTATTAATTTGCTTTGGTACTTTTTAAGTCCCTGCACCAAGTGTGCTGCTGGTAGTATTTCTCTTTGTTTTCCTTCACGTGGCAAAATTTCAGAAGTACTGCCATTACACAATATTATTTATTTCATGACCAGAGTCAGTGAACCTTTGAACCAATATGATCCTGCAAGCCAGGTCTTTTATGGCAGTCACAAAAAACTGGCTTTATCTCCGTAAACTGGGTAATAATCAATCTCGTCTCAAAGCTTAAACTTGCTTGCTAGAACATTTGACATCAAAGCAATGTCTACAGCTGTTAAGTTGGCTTACAACTGTAGTTTCGTGATAAAACCTCACTACACACAAAGTGAATCACCCATGGGTATCAACAATTGATAAGTGTCAGAAATTTTATGATTCAGAATGAAGGTATTCACCCTGATCACTGGAGTTGGCATTATTTTGTTGTCTTCTTTCAAAAGCTTTATTGTGTAAAAAAGAAAAACGACATAAAAGTAAGCCATGATGAATTGGTCAGACATGATGTAGATCAAAAAGCATCTGTTGCAGAGTCTGTTTTAAATTTGTACAAGCTGGACAACGACCCATTCAGCATTTCATTTGCCTTCTTTGAAGACTACAAATGATACCTAGTCACTTAGTGAAATGGGTCAATGATACACCCACTGTAAGATATATGGACATTATTCCCCTTGTATTAAAGATGACTTTGAATTCCATTCAGTTTAAGATCAGCATGATCTCTTGCATTTATTGTGTGTGTGTACTTGTGGGGTTTTTTCCCTTCCCAAACTTTCTGTGGTATAAATCCAGCTGGTCACACTTTCATCATCCTGTTAGCATTCTCATTGATAATCAATCGGAGAGTTTCAGATGATGCAATGCTGTGAACAAAAGTGGATGGCATTTAATCACACACTTCATTTCAATCTGATTGTATATAGTCACTCACCCTTCCCAAAATGTCATTCCAGAAAGGGATGGTAAACAAGAGCTGCAGCAGCCGCTTGGTACTTTTATTTTCACCAGAGTGGTGCTGTATGACTCTCTTCGTCTTGTTTAAATATTTCTGGAGAATCTGTGATTTCTTCCTACTCCAGCAGCATAAAACCACAAGACTAAATGTGTCAACGCATTCATAAATTGCAACAGCTGTTTTGAACTCTAAATTTGCCCACACAGGGCAACTGAAATTAGGCTAGTTAAATGATTAGATAGTTGCGTGTTTGATTTATTGGACACGTGCCCAAATGTTTACTGTAAAAGTAGATATTTTCGCGCTACTAATTTTTCGCGCTAGGCCGGGTCAGAAGAGTTTCGCGTGTTTTTAATTCCGCGGAATCAAGACATCACGCACAGGAACGTATGGCAAGCAAAAATATTTGCGTGTTTTTATTTTCGCACTAGTTTCTGGTTGCGCGAAATGCGCGAAAATTTCAACACCGCAAAAATTTCCACTTTTACAGTATTCATTCAAGAGGGGGAAAGATTGTAGATGCCCTGAAATATGCATTTTCTCTAAATATCTTCTCAAAATGTATCATGATATATACATGTGGATTTCATTTTTTTTTGGGGGGGGGGTGGGAATACTCTACAAATACTGATAATTTAATAACCCATAACATGCCTCTCCCAGTCTTTTTAGGAATATTCCAATTACGGTCCCTTCCAATGTCTTGGGTTGTAATTGCTTAGTGCCCACTGGTGACCAATGATGGTATCTATCTGTTGAAAGTTTCTGATTTCCCCCATGCATAGTGCCAGGAATCGTAATGCTTTATTTTCCTGGTTTTCTGTTTCCTCCCATTGCCAGAATGTGCCTCAAAGACAGGCATGATCATGGTGTTTGGCGAGGTCACATCCAACGCTCACGTGGATTACCAGACCATCGTACGTGATGCCATCAAAGAAATCGGCTACGACGATTCATCTCAGGGTAAGACATTTCTTCCAACCCAGTTCTGCAATGTACTATGTAGACATACATCGAGATGCACACTGTGATGGATATTTCCTTTTGCTTCTGAGTGGAAGGAGCAAATTTGACGGTTATCCCTGCAGTATTTGTATGGTTTCACATTTGCAATGAATTGTTTCACCTTGTCAACTCAGCTTTCCACCGTAAGACTCTGTTCTGCCTAAAGAAAAAAAGAAAGAGGATCTTTCTTATTATTATTATTTTTTTTTTTTTTTTTACTGTATGATGATGGAAAACCATTTCTAAGTTTGCATGGTAGTATTTGGTAGTTCTCTGTACCCTTATTTATTGGTATTGAATGCAAGAATGCGAGAATAAACCAAGCTGTATCTGTGCAAATGCAGGATTTGACTACGACACCTGCAATGTACTGGTAGCCATTGAACAGCAGGCTCAAGAGATTGCCAGCACCGTCCACGTGGGCAAGGCTGACGACGACATTGGAGCAGGAGATCAGGTAGGTGGTGGGGTTGGGTAATTCCTCTGTTTGGCCCAATGTCTTGTCCACGCAGACTTTAAGATAGTATAATCTTTTGATTTACTTGGCTTATGAAACGATAGGAGGTCAGCCCAGTCCGATTGTGACCGGATAAAAGCCTGATAATGAACACAGAGGCCTATTATGTAATCATTCATTTCATTATCTAGTGCTGTTTGCCCTTCAGCCTAGAACTTATCCACCAGAAAACAATCAGTGATTTGTGTCATTGAGAAATAAAGTGGTAAAAAATACTAGCCATCTTGACTTTTTGGTGACCATTCAATGACAGATGCTGCAATGCAGAACTTAACGTCGTACTTCTGGGAGAAGAGATCAGCAGTTCATCTCTTGTGTTGTGCAACATTTAAATGCCTCAATTGTAATCCTTGGAAAGAAAATGTGTCAATAGTTGCTAAAGTCTAGTGTCCTACCTTTTACAATGTATTTGACCATTTACACAGACAAAATGAATTGGTTTGATTTAGGTAGGCTGATATCTAAGTGAATCGGCCTGGATTCAGACAAGTTTAAAATGTGAAAGTTTGTTGAGGCTGTCTAGATAAAGAACATACAATGCAGTTAACCTGCATCAAGGTCTCTTGTCTGTCCTTCATATACAGTCAATTTAGCCAGCCTCACAATATCTACAAATTTTTACATTGCAAGAGCTTTCCAACTGGCAGCTATGGAGTTATGAAACAATTACGTAGGCATCTCGGGCAGACTGATAAAGTGGATTAGTTTAAGAGTCCTTTGAAAATGTGTTTTTTTTTTTTTATTTGACAGTGGATTAGGCTGTCTGCTGTATATCAAAGTTTTGTCACTTTTTCATTTTGCTCGTGTCTATTTTCCTTTAATTCTGTATTTTCCCTGTGTCAATGTGCATAGAGACATTTATTAATTATACCCCCGCCAAACGAAGTTTGAAGGGGGTATATAGGAATCAGCGGGCGGTCGGTCGGGCGGTCGGTCCGTTGCAAATCTTGCGTCGCGAACTACTTCCTCAGTTTTCAACCGATTCCCATAAAACTTGGCACAGATGTGTGCCTTGGGTTGTAGATGTGCAAGACGTATTTTTTGACCGTACCCAAAAGTACGTTGCCATGGTAACGGCATATTATGGCCAAAAATGGGTACAAATCTTGCGTCGCGAACTGCTCCCACAGTTTTTGATCAATTTTTATGACATTAGGTACAGATGTTCATCTGAATATGTTAATGTGCAAGACACATATTTCCGCAGTGGCAAAAAGTGCGTTGCCATGGTAACGGCATGTTATTGGTAAAATATAGGGCAAAATGCTTCATGGCAAAACTGCTTCATCAGTGTTCTTCCAATTCTCATGGAATTCATATTGAATGTTTGTCTTAGGATATAGGTCAGCATGACACATTTCTTGACAGTGACAAAAAGTATGTTGCCATGGTAACAGCTCACATATTATGAGCCAAAATGATGGAAAATTTTGTGTTGTAAACTACTTCCTCAGTTTTTGCCCAATTTCCATGAAACTTGGTACAGATGTGTGCCTTTGGTTGTAGATGTGCAAGACGCATTTTTCGACAGTACCCGAAAGTACGTTGCCGTGGTAACGGCATATTAATGGCAGAAGATCAAGGAAAGATCTTGCGGATTTAACTACTTCCTCAGTTTTTTGACCAAAGCTTATGAAATGTTGTTTTGACCAAAGCTTATGAAATGTTGTTTGGCGGGGGTATAACCAGTCGCAGCGACATTTCTAGTTTTTATATGTGCTTAGTTAGTTCTCAGATGCATCGAGGTATTATCGATGCTTTGAAGTGAAAAGACACTACTGCAAGCTCTTCTTTTATGAAAGTGTGAACATTTGTGAGGCTGTGTAAATACAGAACATTTCAGTAATCGTATAAAAAAAAAAAAAAAAGTAATCGTATATGAAGGTTTCTTGTCTTGTTCTTCACATGCATTCACATTTATTGATTTGATAATGCCTGGAATTTCAGGCGTTGTTTCTCAAGTGTAACAAGGTATTATCAATACTTTACTTGAGGTCAAGAAGAGACACTACTGCCTGCTCTTGTCCAAGTGGTTAAATGATCTGTCATAAGTTGCTAATCCCCCCCCCCCCCCCCTCGTTCCTCCACTCAGGGGCTCATGTTTGGGTACGCCACAGATGAGACGGAAGAGTGCATGCCCCTGACTGTGGTCCTCGCCCACGCTATCACAAAAAGATTGGCTGACCTACGCAAGGCTGGAGACAGAAGGCTGCGGCCCGACTGCAAATCCCAGGTGACTTGACCATCTCCTATCCTCCGGCCTCTCTGGCATTTGTTTCCCCTCGTTATTCTTAACCCTTTGTGAAGAGATGCCAGCTTATACTTTTTGGCAGTATTTTGTGATTTGTTTTTGTTTTGTTTGTTTTTTTGCCAAGAATACTGCAGATTTCTTGGTAAATAGGCCTACTGTTTTCCCAAATTTTACTGCTACACATGTCTAAGGCAGGGAAGGTAAACATACTATTTTTCCACAAAAGATACACGTTTTCAGCCATCAGAATAGTGCAATGCTATATACAAGGTTGGCATCCCTGTCAATGTGCCCAGGCACTCGGCATCCCTGTTCATATGCCCAGGCGCTCTGCTTAACTTGAGCTTTTTCATCGGCCTTCAGTAATCCATCCAAGCTTGACCTAGTGGTAGATTAGCAAGCTCAATGAGGCGAAGCAACATGCCTTAGTCCGACTGGAAGGCCAAGGTGATGGGATTAGGGGATCTCTGTGCTAATCTAGGAACAAAGCAGAGGAAGGATGGAGGCCTCAGTCAAATCATTGATTGATCATTTATCCGTGCAACAGTTTGAGAATATAACTGACCACTTGTAAATTGTAGCTCAGTGGAATAAAGCAATGTATGGAATGTAGGTGCAAACTTAACTGCTTGAGACACCAAATCCAAAGAAGGCAATGAGCAAGTATAATTGGGAGGAACACAAACACCAATGAATCAAATCAAACTCCATGTTGAGCATTAAATAGCTGCATCCTTATCTCTAAACCATTTGCCATGAACCTCATTTGACTTCATGCAACGATGTCATCCCCTGTTTCCCTTCTAGGTCACAATCGAGTACAAGATGGACCGTGGAGCTTGTGTACCTGTGCGTGTCCACACAATCGTTGTCTCAACACAGCACTCTCCGGACATTACTCTGCCTGATCTACAGAAGCTGATTCGGGAGCAGTGCATTGATGTGGTCATCCCCAAGAAGTACCTAGATGAGAACACAGTTTACCATCTGAATCCGTCCGGCTCCTTCACTGTCGGAGGGCCCAAGGGTGATGCCGGCCTCACGGGCCGCAAGATCATTGTGGACACTTATGGTGGATGGGGTGCCCATGGTGGCGGGGCCTTTTCGGGCAAGGATTTCTCAAAGGTGGACAGGTCCGCTGCTTATGCGGCACGATGGGTGGCCAAGTCGCTGGTGAAGAGTGGCCTCTGCAAACGAGTCCTAGTCCAGGTGAGTCGCTCTGTTCGAACTGGTCATTAGTCAAACTAGCCACAATCATCCAGCTTGAATTCTGTGTAACACAGCACAAAGGAATATAGTCTGTGATATCTAGCCAGTAATATTTAATGAAAATATGCAATCCTCAAGTTCTAACTTTATTATGTCGCTGGTTTTTATTTTGTCTTCCAGGTTGCATACGCCATTGGTATATCGGAGCCTCTCTCCATCTCTGTATTCCACTATGGCACCTCTGAGTATTCTGAGAAGGAACTTCTGCGCATTGTCAAAGCAAACTTTGACCTCCGACCTGGTGCAATTGTAAAGTGAGTAAATCTGTTGTTTTTACCAATATTAGAGAAAGCTTTGCTGTGGCAATGTGCTCAAATTATATCATTATTTGTGTTTCTCAGATTTGTCTTTCCTGACGATGAATCAGTAGATCAGAGTAAAATGGAATGTTCCTTCCATTAAACGTAGCCTGATCTAAGAATGGTATGGAATGTTTCCAGCGTTTTATTATGATAGTTGACATCGTATCCAGTTTACACTTTTATTATGATGTATGTCATGTCTCAGAGGATCATTTGTGAATCGGTTTTAAAGGAGGCAATGCAAGACTGTTACTCAACTTGTTTTATTTCGTATGTTTGAAAATCAGATTTTCAAATGGATATATGTTTGCTGTCTAAATAGACGGTCCATCATACACATCCTGATTTAGATTTTGCCTTGTATGTCAAATTTTAAACAACTCTTTTCAGAGCAACAAGGATGTGCTCCCACTGTTCCTGTTTACACTCTGAGCTTCCATGTTTGTACAGGAAGATAATTTATGATTGTGTGTCCTCCGATTTCCTCCACAGGGCTCTGGATCTCAAGAAACCCATCTACAGGAAGACTGCCACATTTGGGCACTTTGGCCGCTCTGAATTCAACTGGGAGCAGCCCAAGAAACTGGTACTTTAAACCCACACCCCTCGTGGCTCACCACTGGGATTTTGTTGCTAATTGCACGGACTGGACTACTGCAGTAGTGTGTGTGCGTGAAGCTTCAAAAGCTCGCAGTTGTAGCTCGGAAATTGCGAAGAATGCTCAACAAAAAAAAAGAGAGAGAGAGACTAAAATCAAGATTTGTAAATTTGTCGTATGAACTGTTCATTTGAAAATTTAGAAACTTTCCATGGAGAAACAGAACATGCTCTCCAGTGTCCGGAATTGTGGTCCTTTCTTAACACTTCAAAACTCTGTCCTGTCCAACTTGTTTTTCTTTTTCTTCTTTGTATAACGGTGAGGCGAGATTTCATGCAGGATTTGTTTGTCCATGACAAAGCCACACTTTACACCTGCAAAGAGGTAGAGAAGGAAGGTCTGTTAGTGATAGGAGGGATGTTCAGACATCATGTTCTCAAATTTCTCCAAATGGGTTTGGTGCTGCAGCAAGTGGTCACAGACTGTCCTCGTCCAGTGTTAAGGTCATGTGACGGACATCTTGCCTTGCATGTGATGTGAAAAAAAAAAAAAAAGAAAATCTGCCATTCCAAAAGTGGCAATGAACCTATTATTGATTGTGTGAATTTTAACAGATGTTACTACCAGAAACATATTGGATCTTTATATATGTTTTTGTTTTGTTTTTTAATTGAGGAGAAATTCATTATGGTGGAAGGTTTTATGTTCTTAATTTGGGTTGGAGGACACCGTGAGATGAAACAAAGGTGCCATTGTGGACTATTGCTTGACTCCGAGAAGTGAAAATGAGTTATAAACTTATGGGCAGCTGGATGTATAATGTAATGTGATGTGATTGGCAAGTGATGAATTGAACGCTAATATTGGAAAGCTTATTTGCTATATAAAGAAGTAAAGAATTTTTATACCTCCTAGCTTGTATCTTTATTCTCTTTTGCATAAGTTTTGTGCATGTGCATGTTCATTGATGCTTGTCTGGTAAGTGCGCCTAAGTTGATCAAAGCTGAGAAAAAGCTATGCTTGCTCTTATTTGTTTATTTCTTTAGAAAAATTACCAGTTCATGAGCTCGGGTGATCATGATTCCCATGTGGTTAATTGGTGGACAAATTGTGAATGAAAGGTGCTCACTGATACGTTGGGTGTGTTTGGGGTTGTTTCTGAGCTCTCCAAGAGCTTCAATTATATATTTTTTTCTTTTGGTGACATTTCAGTGAGGTGTGGACTTTCTTGTTTACCATGCTATGCCTGGTCTATAGATTTATATTTCTTGTTCAGATGGGTTGCATGAGAAAGACGTTATCAGTACTTGCTGGATTTTTTTTTCTTGATTTCCGTTATAGTGTCTCTTTCAGATACATATCGGTGCACACTTTAACAGGCTGTGGTGTCCACTCTTTTTGTTATTTTCTTTATTATGATTATTGCATTTATTTAATGGACCAAACCCTGCTGAATATCGATTGTGCACATCTTACTTGGCCAGTCCCATTACCAGCATTGCCCACTCACCCATCTGATCTCACATTCCATACTTTTGAATGAGGCAAAGACTTTAAGTAAGTTAATGGAAAGAAATAGATAACAGGAACTTCATACCCTGATTCGGGATTCTCAACATTGCGTCTCACATGAAAGTGTGCATACGGGGAAAATACATCCTAATGTAGTCAGTTTATTGTCTGTCCTGAGATTCTGTACACTGTAGGTGGGTGTGTTTGTGTTACTTTTCTTTTTCTGCTCCCCAGGAATATGATGCTTTTTATGCATTCGCACTAGTGCAGCGTAGTTTGCATGTGAAGAGCAAATCTTAGTCACGTATGATACAAATTGTGACAAAAGGAGGACCTGGACTTCCTTGTACACAGACCAAACTTTTCTCATTAGATAGTATCATTAAGCTCTGTGTCAGTGGATGTGCTCTGTAGTATAGGAGTCTTCTGCTAAGCTTACCATGTCAACTCTGCTATTTGTTCAGCTGTGGGATGTGTGATGTTATTTTCAATGTCTTGTCTCCTTTTAGATGATGAGCATTGCATGTTTTAGTGCGGCGCTGTTGTCCTTAACTTATTTTGTGAGCAGTAATTCATGCCATTTGGCCAATTTTTAGTGATTCCGTCACAGTATTTTACACACAGTATCAGATGGAGCTGTGAGCATAAGAAGAATTATCAGATCTATGTTTCGCCCCATTGGAAGTAGGCAGCTGTAAATGCGCAGTTTTTACTGGTAGTTTTGTCTTTTATTGACCGTGGTGATTGGTGAAACATTCGAAAACAGATCTCGACATAACAGAACTTTTAAGCTGAAGAGTGTAAACTTTGAATGCAAGTCATTCTTGATTATGGAAAGTATTTGGACAGATATCGGAGGGTCGGTATGTTGTCATTTAGTACAAGGTTCAGATTATTTGGTCGTCCATCTAGTCTGGTCAACTTGGAAACTGAAACTGACCATGGCCATCTTCAGAGGGTTTTTCACGAGTGTACGCCATGCTTGGAGGCTACGACAAAAGTGAATGTGTCACAAAAGTGCATGCTCCCTTTGTCACTGGGTGCGTTTTAGTGTACAATGACGCATCCCAAGTAATTGTGCACTGTCTTAGCATGACTGACGCATGTCTTATAACTTACCCCGTCCAGCTAGCCCCTCTTCACCTCTGTAAATAGTGATGTAGTAGTCGACAAATGTTTTTGAATATTTTGCTAACATGCCAACCATGGGACATTCATATCCTGAAAGAGATGTAAAGTATACCCGTAGACATTGGTTTTTTTTATTCTTTGCTTTGTCAATATTTTACTAATGGTCTTGCTGTAAAGATGTCTAATACTTGTAATCTTGGGTCTCAGATAGAGAGAGGAAAAAAACGATCAGTGGAATGAATACTGCTCATCTTTATTTTGAGTCTAAAAATATGTCTCCACGTAGTGTGTCAAAAGTATCACTCGTGTTGTTGTGTTGCGACCAGTTTCCTCTTGTCTCCACTTCTCAAGCAGGGCTTGCATAGATGGAATGCAACAGTGTCAGGTGCCTTTGATATGTCAAATTTTCACGGTCATGTGACTCATTTCCTTGAAGCACAGAAATGACACTGACCGTATGGGAAGCTACAATATAGTGTATTCAAAGTGTGTTTTTTTTTTTTTTTTCAATGTTCCTAAAATATCTATTTACGAGGGGAAAATGATTATATAATCTTAATTTGAAATGCTGAAATCCAGTCTCATATTTTTGTCACTTCATATATTACAAAGAGTGGGCAAAACTTTGTATAGTACAATAAACAGGATTTCTATGCCAAGATGGTTAATTGTCCTGCTGGTTACTATTTGTGTGTTGCTTGCTTTGCTTTGTCTGACGTTTGATGAATTCTGTGTTGCATGCTGGCACCATCACGTTTTAGTTGTCTTGTACATCACACTATCATACATCCTGTGAAAGTGTTATCTTACGGGCTGTTTACAATCAACTTTAGTGAAGTTTTAGATTTGAGTTCGTAGTACTTACTGTGCTGATTTTATATCCAGTTAATTGATATATCTTGTCAAACAAGTTATCCTTTGTGTATTAGAAATTAATGGAAGGTCATAAGCAACTACCCTAGTTCTTTTTACCAGTAATGATATTGACAAAAGTATCTAAATATCAGGCACTTTCTTCAAGTTAAGCAATAGAATAGTTGTCACAATATAAAAACATGGGTATTCAAAACACACATCAAAGGCAGGACAACTTGAAAGCCAAGTGGCCGGACAGTAAGGCAAAGAACCATCTTTTCCAAATTCTTGGGGAATCAACATCGTTGTGGCCATGATTTCAAAATATTATGATATGATGAATGAATATGAAGTGTACCTTACTACTTTGGCTGGTTGGCCCCATTCACATAATAGATCAAGAAGGGTCCAAGACAATTACATCCGGCACATGCTCTCTTATCTGCGAGCAAACTGCCGTAGCAGATCATGAACAGAATCTGCTTCATGTCATGCTCAAAGTCAGACTCGTAAAAGTCACTTTGTAGACTTTAGTCTAAACACAGGATGAGACAACCATTCTCCCCCCCCCCCCCCCTGATATTTGTTCTGTGAGTGAGAATGTCAAGGCAATGATCTGACTCTGGTGAGGGTCAAAATCCAGAGGTCAGTGGTCCAAGTACAAGTGTACAAGGTTTGACAAATCACTTGCAGAGAGTGAACGGTTCTTGAGATGTGTGTGTGTGTGTGTTTGTGTGTGTGAGTGTGTATGTTTGGATGTTATTACATTGTATGTGGGGCTGAAGGGTTCACTACACTTGAGTAAACCATCTACACACGCACAAACACACACACACACACACACACTTTTTTTTAAAATTATATTTTTATTGGAATTCCGTTTGATGTCACCATCGTTTTCGCAATTAAACATTCAACCAAGGAGGTTTAAGAGATGGAGTTCCAACTGGCTGTAATTATTCAAACAGCTGTCATTTTTCTATTGATGCACAAAAGAATTCCACAGGTGCACTTGTGCCTTTGATGATCGGGGTTCCATGCTGCCGTCTTTTTGAGCAATCTGAAGATTTATTTCAAACTCTAACATAATATTGGCTTTATTCTGCTTGTTTATATTTGTTAATTAGAATAATGTTCACTTAATGATAAAGTATTTGAAACAAAAGTAAATCCCGTTCAGGATTATGTGCAAAAGTGTAAAAATGAGCTGAATGTCGTGAAAATATTTGGAACCGTACCCTCACTACAAAGCTGATTTTATCATCTTTCCGATCACTTCCGACAAATGAAACTAATATGGTATAATTGTCCCCGCCTAACGAGTTCGAGCAGGGGACTATGAAACGGGCTCTGTACGTGTGTGTGTCCGTGTGTCCGTCTGTCTGTCTGTCTGTCTGTGCGTCCGTGTAATCAAAATCTTCAATATGCTACTTCTCTGTCATTTATGAGCCAATTTTGATTCTGTTTGCTTTATATGATAGCACTACTTCGGAGCTTTGAAACTTCTACACAGAATTTCAGTTGTGACCTTTGACCTTGACCTTTGACCTATATTGTACATTTTGCTACAAAATGCTACTCCTTCGCCATTTCTAACCCGATTTCGATTCCGTTTGCTTTATGTGATGGCACTAGTTGAGGGTTTCAAAACTTCTACACAGAATTTTGACCTTTGACTTCTTTGACCTTTGACCTTGATTTTTTGACCTATATTATACATTTTGCTACAAAATGCTACTCCTTCGCCATTTCTAACCCGATTTCGATTCCGTTTGCTTTATGTGATGGCACTAGGTGAGGGCTTCAAAACTTCTACACAGAATTTTGACCTTTGACTTCTTTGACCTTTGACCTTGATTTTTGACCTATATTGTACATTTTGCTACAAAATGCTACTCCTTCGCCATTTCTAACCCGATTTCGATTCCGTTTGCTTTATGTGATGGCACTAGGTGAGGGCTTCGAAACATCTACACAGAATTTTGACCTTTGACCTTGATTTTTGACCTGTATTGTACATTTTGCTACAAAATGCTACTCCTTCGCCATTTCTAACCCGATTTCGATTCCGTTTGCTTTATGTGATGGCACTAGGTGAGGGCTTCAAAACTTCTACACAGAATTTTGACCTTTGACTTCTTTGACCCTTGACCTTGATTTTTGACCTATATTGTACATTGGCTACAAAATGCTACTCCTTCGCCATTTCTAACCCGATTTCGATTCCGTTTGCTTTATGTGATGGCACTAGGTGAGGGCTTCAAAACTTCTACACAGAATTTTGACCTTTGACTTCTTTGACCTTTGACCTTGATTTTTGACCTATATTGTACATTTTGCTACAAAATGCTACTCCTTCGCCATTTCTAACCCGATTTCGATTCTGTTTGCTTAATGTGATGGCACTAAGTGAGGGCTTCGAAACATCTACACAGAATTTTGACCTTTGACCTTGATTTTTGACCTGTATTGTACATTTTGCTACAAAATGCTACTCCTTCGCCATTTCTAACCCAATTTTGATTCCGTTTGCTTTATGTGATGGCACTAGGTGAGGGCTTCAAAACGTCTGCACAGAATTTTCACCTTTGACTTCTTTGACCTTTGACCTTGATTTTTGACTTATATTGTACAATGGCTACAAAATGCTACTCCTTCACCATTTCTAACCCGATTTCGATTCCGTTTGCTTTATGTGGTGGCACTAGGTGAGGGCTTCAAAACTTCTACACAGAATTTTGACCTTTGACTTCTTTGACCTTTGACCTTGATTTTTGACCTATATTGTACATTTTGCTACAAAATGCTACTCCTTCGCCATTTCTAACCCGATTTCAATTCCTTTTGCTTTATGTGATGGCACTAGGTGAGGGCTTCGAAACATCTACACAGAATTTTGACCTTTGACCTTGATTTTTGACCTGTATTGTACATTTTGCTACAAAATGCTACTCCGCATTTCTAACCCGATTTCGATTCCGTTTGCTTTATGTGATGGCACTAGGTGAGGGCTTCAAAACTTCTACACAGAATTTTGACCTTTGACTTCTTTGACCCTTGACCTTGATTTTTGACCTATATTGTACATTGGCTACAAAATGCTACTCCTTCGCCATTTCTAACCCGATTTCGATTCCGTTTGCTTTATGTTATGGCACTAGGTGAGGGCTTCAAACTTCTACACAGAATTTTGACCTTTGACTTCTTTGACCTTTGACCTTGATTTTTGACCTATATTGTACATTTTGCTACAAAATGCTACTCCTTCGCCATTTCTAACCCGATTTCGATTCTGTTTGCTTAATGTGATGGCACTAAGTGAGGGCTTCGAAACATCTACACAGAATTTTGACCTTTGACCTTGATTTTTGACCTGTATTGTACATTTTGCTACAAAATGCTACTCCTTCGCCATTTCTAACCCAATTTTGATTCCGTTTGCTTTATGTGATGGCACTAGGTGAAGGCTTCAAAACATCTGCACAGAATTTTCACCTTTGACTTCTTTGACCTTTGACCTTGATTTTTTACCTGTATTGTACATTTTGCTACAAAATGCTACATGTACTTTCGGCAGGGACATATATTACGCACCGCGTAATTTCTACTTTTCCTTATTTTCAAGTATAGTTCATTATTCATGTATATGTTAGATTAGTGTAAAGTCACGTAAAGTCGAGTAATTTTGATTTTTATTTCATCAATTTTTGAACAATTTTTATTCGCACGTCCCCGTGTTTGTACCTGCATGTACCGCTCATGTTTTATAAGAAGGGACGGCGAAAAGTAATTACCATCATCAAGACATATCTTCCTCAGAGAGTGACTAGTCATGATGCAATGACACATGAATCAATTGTCTTCCTATCTGTGGGGCAGCTCCACTTTGGCACATACTTCAAATATATCTGAGAGTCGGCATGAAACATGGGATCAAAGGGAATGAGACTGTTGTTACTCCATTTCTTAAACCTTGATTCAACGAAATATAAACTGAAAAACTTCTGCTTAAAGGACTGCATGACATGAAAGACTGCTTGATCGTACAAAATAGACAAATGAATGGATAGCATGACATGAGAGGCTGCACACACTCATTCATCGGATTAGGCCAGAAAACTAAGAACATTTGCAGGGGATCAAGTGCGTCTCAGTCAACAGAATGAGCTGAAAGGGTATTAGGCCTTGAAATATTAGGGGTCCTATTGTAGGTAAAGCATTGCCGACGGAGTGTTCAAACATGAGCCCTCCATTGAGGTACACAAAGGTGACAAATTTTACAAGGTCATATCATGGAAAGTGAAGAGATAACTTATCTTTAAAATTAAATTGACATAATTTTGTCACTTTGTAAACACACACAAAAATAAGTGATAGACTATAAACACCAGTCGATAGGTTGTACCAGTCACTATTGCTTGTGGAATATGACGTTGATGTTTGGCTATAAAAATCAGGATATATTTTTTGAAGAGATAAACTAATCTATTGGTAACCCTGGTAGCGAATTCCCGCCCTCCTCCCCCACTCAGAAAACAGACGACCAAATTAACAAGGGTCCCCAAACTAGTCTTGTCACTAATGTTGTAGGCAGTTTTGTTGTAACGTGTTCAGGGTGGAGGTGGAGGTTGCGGGACGGGGATGGGTGGGTCAAGGTCAAAGTCAATGGTACCCCCGCTCAGAAGAATGTAAGGACGAAACCTTTTGAAATTCAAACGTGTTTTGTTTTGTTTTGTTTTGTTTTGTTTTTAATGTGTTTGTTCCGGAGAATGGGGTGGGGGAGGGTCTGCAGTTCTCCAGTTCTACAGTATCAACGATAATGGTTGTATACCATCATTGCCGAGATCGGTTTGCCAAGATATATCCCCAAGATCATTACGGTGGTCATCACAGCCTAAAGCTACGTAGGCCTACATTCAGAATTGCCGGCAAGAGTGGACTCGAAAATAATGTTCTTGCTTTATCAGCACTATGTTTATCTTCTTTATTTATTTATTTACTAGTATTATTTTATTCAATGGTTTATTGATCATCAAACGTCGCAGCCGAATGGCTGAATTGCGTCTGATGTTCCTTGTTATGGATGATTATGTACTATGTACAACTGTTGAGGACTTTCCGCCTTCAGGGTATTTTTACTTTATTTCGAGATCTGGGACCTGTTTCGTAAAAAAAAAAAAAAAAAAAAAAAAATATATATATATATATATATATATATATATATATATATATGATTGATTGATTTATTTAGCGTAACTCGGCGAATCGAGCGTAAGATCAATCCTGGTCGCAAGTATATGTTTCAAAAAGATACTTACGATCGATTTAAAGCACAGATTTAATTGCAGATTGAACGTACCTTTTTTGAATCGGATATAATCGTAAAATCAATCATATGATCAATCTTTATGAAACAGGCCCCGGATATTATAAGTGGAAGGCAACAGGTGGCAAGGAAGACCAATAGAACTTGGACTAGAAATATTAAGAAATACACGGGACTTGGTTGCTCACAGTGGCGTATCTAGGGGGGGGGGGCAAGGGGGGCACGTGCCCCGGGCGCCACTCCTTGGGGGCGCCAAAAACGAAAAAAAAAAAAACGAAAAAAAAACGAAGAAGAAGAAGAAAAAAAGAAAAAAGGGGAAGCAAAGGAAGAAGAAGAAGAAGAAGAAGAAGAAAAACCCTCGCCCGGACCGGGGGGGGGGGGGGGGGGGGGGAGGTTGCAGAAAACCAAATCAAACAAGATAAAAATAAAACATGATGATGATGCGGACAAAATGACAATGTATATTGTGTTCACACATGTCATTTTATATTTAGCAGGCAAAATGTTACACGGAGCAGCGGCTGCAATTTCTTTCGTTCTGAAGCGATCGCCGATTGGATCAAAGGAGGGCGCCAACGGTTTCGAACATGGGGGGGGGGGGCGCAAAAAAATCAAACAAGATAAGAACAAAACGTAATGATGACGCGGAAATATACAAATTTCGGCTCACTCGCTCGTACTAATTTAGAGTATTTTTTCAAGTCCTCTGTTTGTTGGATATAAATCGCTATCTATAAGGCCGTCACTATATCGTGATTAGAATTGTAAGATTTAATAAGCAAAAAATGACAAGAATTCCATGTTTGGTAAGCTGAAATACAAAATTTTCTGCTCGCTCGCTGCGCTCGCTCGCCAAAATTTATCAAAGAAAAAAGAAAGCAAAGAACAAAATGTGATGATGACGCGGAAATATACAAATTTCGGCTCACTCGCTCGTAGTAATTTAGAGTATTTTTTCAAGTCCTCTGTTTGTTGGTATAAATCGTTATCTATAAGGCCGTCACTATTCTTGATTAGAATTGTCAGATCTAATAAACAAAAAAAAAATGACAAGAATTGCATGTTTTGTAAGCTGAAATACAAAAATTTTCGGCTCGCTCGCTGCGCTCGCTCGCCAAAATTTATCCAAAAAAAGGGAAGAAGATAAGAACAAAACGTGATGATGACGCGGAAATATACAAATTTCGGCACACTCGCGCGTAGTAATTTAGAGTATTTTTTCAACTCCTCAGTTTGTTGGTATAAATCGTTGTTATCTATTAGGCCGTGACTATATCTTGATTAGAATTGTAAGATTTAATAAGCAAAAAATAACAAGAATTCCATGTTTTGTAAGCTGAAACACAAAAATTTTCTGCTCGCTCGCTGCGCTCGCTCGCCAAAATTTGTCACCAAAAAAAAAAGATAAGAACAAAACGCGATGATGACGCGGAAATATACAAATTTCGGCTCGCTCGCGCGTACTATAAGTTTGAGTATTTTAGTTTGTTGGTATAAATCGTTATCTGTAAGGCCGTTACTATATCTTAATTAGAATTGTAAGATTTAGTAAGCAAAAAATGACAAGAATTCCATTTTTTGTAATCTGAAGTACAAAAATTTTCGGCTCGCTCGCTGCGCTCGCTCGCCAAGGTTTATCACAATTTATTACATTTAAATCACTCTCAAAAGACCCCTTTTAAGTGCTTGAAAAAGCATATAATTTCATGAAAAAGCATAAAGTCCCTACCGGGATGGAGTTGGGGTTGAACACTTTTTCAGAAATTAGGGGCGTAGATTTCCGCGCTTGCCCCGGGCGCTGTTTTCCCTAGATACGCCACTGGTTGCTCACTCGGCTGTATCCTATTATATTAGGCAACAAACTTGGCTTGAGTTCATCCATGTCACAGCAGTGCATATCAATTTGTCACTGACTGAAATTATGATGTGATGTTGTTACAAATGTAGTCGTATCTATAAAGTTTTTGTAAGATTATCAGAATGTCATGAAATGTCGGGAACGAATTATTGTTAAAACAGATGTTTATAACATCATGGGCGGCATTAAACTTGCCGTTTACGATTATAGCCGAGTATGACTGTGGCATAATGACAACCATGCGCTTAGATATATATCACATTTCTTTTATTTTAAAAATACACTGTGGTAGAATATACAGCAAATCTGGTCGAAGCGCAGGGTTAAAAAAATAATGATAAAGGAGGTGATATTTGTTATTCCGAAGGTTCGTTATTCCGAAACACAACTCCCCTAAATCTAGATGTTCGTTTATTAAAGCATGATAAGAGGTTCGTTAAAGCATTATTTGTGGAGTTATTCCGAAAGTTCGTTACTCCGAAAATGAAATAGGGTTCGTTATTCCGAAGGCTCGTTAATCTGAATGTTCGCTACTCTGTAATCGAAATAAGATTCGTTATTCCGAAGATTCGTTATTCCGAAAATGAAATAAGGTTCGTTATTCCAAAAATTGAATAATCTGTGGCGAAGAGAGAGAGAGAGAGAGAGAGAGAGGAAGGGGTATATCGATTCTATCGAGTTGTTATCTGGGTGGGGAGGGGCTATCTGTGTGTGTGTGTGTGTGTGTGTGTGTGTGCGTGCGTACGTATTTTAATTCAATTCTTATTGTGTAATATTCTACCTCATTTCGTTTTCGTATTAACAACCTCATTTCATTTCCGGATTAACGAACCTTTGGAATGACGAGTCTTATTTCATTTTCGGATGCACGAACCTATCACTTGGAATAATGAACATTTTTTGAGAATTACCAACCTTCAGAATAACGAACATTCAGAATAGGGACGTTATATTGGATTAAAGAACCTTCGCAATAGCGAACCTTCGGAATAAAGAACTGTAATTTAAAAAAAAAACAGAAACAAAGCAACAACAACAAAAAAAATCAGGGAAGAAAGAAGGAAAACGTTAGATATAGATATGTCTGATCTTATTTTTTTCAGTAAATTTTTATATGCAGTGCTGTGTCAAACTGTTTTTTTTAAATATATTAAAGTGTCTATCTATATCATGTACTGAAGTAGACTAGTAAATTTCCTGTCACCCGGTGGGCATGAACAGTACAGTTATCTAGAAATAGATTTGTAGGCATTTATGGTAGGTATACGTGATCCAGTGACTCAATGAGCCAGGGAAGATTGCTTATAGCATTCAAACGTGATAAAACACAAGGGTAATCATTTCTTCCGGTTTTACGCTATATACACAGTGCGGAACTCAAGAGTTGTTCGTTGCTATTTTTGTTATGATTTTGTTTTTTGTATAGATCTGTTTTGTTACCCGCAAAGAACTGATGGCGTTAACAATAGCAATTATCATCATTTTATAATCATTATTACTTTGTGCTTTGCTTTCAACATATTTCCCCTTTTTCTTTTCACTTATCAACAATCACTCACGCACTTGAGTTTAAATGGGTGTTCACCGCATCATTTATAGTGAAGATGTACACTTTGTTCAGATGTTTTGCTAAATATTATTACAATTGAAAGCTTTGTAATGCTTATCCGCTATCAATATGGAATAACAAACATATTATGAAGACCCTTTATATTTTTCTCTTACAGTCAATATCTTTATTTCTGTGATCAATTGCACTGAATTTCATTGAGTATGAAATATTCGTTCTCAAAATGCATTGATAATAATAACTATGTCGATTATATTCCTGCTTATTTCATCTAATATTTGGGGCTAAAACATGACATTTCTGTTGTTCTTTCCCCACTCTATATGCAGGAATTGGTGCCATTGCAACACAAAATAGAAAATACCAGTGCGCGTCACCAACATGAGGATCACTGGACGATGTAGTACGCGTGATCGGTGTAGCTCTCGATCACAAGCAGCAATGTTAAATCGTAAATCGCTATCGACTTGCATCTTCATCGTCGTCGCCAGGCGGGAACTGTCACATAATGTGTACTCGTGGATGTGTGTGTGTGTGTGTGTGTGTGTGTGTGTGTGTGTGTGTGTCTGTGTGTCTGTGTGTGTCTGTGTGTGTGTCTGTGTCTGTGTCTGTGTCTGTGTCTGTGTTTTGTAGGAATTTTTGTAGGTTTCTGCTGTTGTTTTGGACAGTCTTTAGAGAGAATTGAGGGAAGGGGGGGGGTGGGGTGTTGATTTCAGATATTCTATAATTTCCTTTGGTAATTTCGTTGTACTACTTTCTTTCCATGAGTTACAACAAAATATAAAATGTGTGTCTCAGTTATTACTTTGTTAATGTCTACTTCTGTGCGGTAATGTTACACACTAAACGATTTTTTTTTTTTTTTTTGTAACTCTGTACGGTAATGAGAAGTTGAATTGCTATTTTTGGTAATGAAGCAAATGTTTGTATAGCCTAAATATATATTTTTGGGAAAACGTGTGTGTGTGTCTGTGTCTGTGTGTGCCTGTGTCTGTGCGTCTGTTAGTGTTGTGTGTTGTGTGTTGTGTGTGTGGGCGTGTGTGTGAGAGTGTATTCAATTTTCTTCAAGCACTCATTGGCGCAGAGCCGCAGGCATCTTTACAGGAAGTACAACAGGTGGGGAAGTCAGCATCGTGATCCTGTGATATCGATTTTGATTTCAACTTGTGCTCTACTTTCAAAGGACCTATACTCACTGTCCGAGCTTGAACCGTGCTAACGGCATGCCATATTACTTGGAAGAAACTGAATGGTTGTTGTTCTTATTCAAATTTTTAATGTCAGTCCTGTGTAACCTTTTGTCAAGGCCCTCTCGCTGTAACGGGCGAGCGAAGTGAGCCCAGCCGAGCGTGACAGCGCTACCCAACTCGGCTGGGCTCTCTTCACCATACAGCGAGAGGGCCTTGACAAAAGGCTAAATCCTGTGTCGCTCACCTAATTTCAACTAATTTCAACTAATTTCAACTAACCCAGTATACCAAAAAGCTCTTGTGTTATATGTTAAAAGATCACAACGAGTTTTCTGATAGATAAACTTTCATGCATGTTATGAGTGTACATAGTTTACACTAACTCTGCCTCGAGGTACCCTGAAGAGGCTTTTCATGCGCACCACAGCCCAGAGATTGCTTACTTTATTAAAGAATGTATATGTGATTATTATATATATTTGTAATTTATTAATATTGCTTGTTTGTTTTGTTTGGCTCTGTATCGGACCAATTGAGGTTCCTGTGCTGGTAAGCATCGGACTCTACTGCCTGCATATCGGAGGGGCCTAGGCCGTTTTAACGGCTGAGAAGTCTGCTCGAGACAATGAGCCGGATTGGCCAGAAGATATGATATTTTAAACAGGCAAATAGACGTACCGACAGCTGACCAAGGATACTCATTACAATATTCTTTTTTTTGGAAAAAAAAAATGATAAAAGGAAAAGAAATCTATAGATAAGTGTTTGGCGTAAATATTCTAAAGAGAATGGAAAACGCCACTAAACACAAAACAACAACAACAACAACAACACCTCCAGAGATTTGCCTTTATTTCATTTGACCTGTTGTATTGACTGGTGTGTATAGGTCATTGTCCAGTGATAATCTGAATTACCAAGCGAACACAATACAACTCCATTATCAACGATTGAAGCTATTAAAAGTGATAAAGGGGCTCATTATAAATCTCTGACCATTTTGTTCGTGAAGTCAAATCAGTGAGAGAATTTCCTTCGCCGTAACCTTGGCCTTGATAGGTAGAAGACGTATTGTTTTGAGATTTGCGGTATAGCACCGTGTTTAGTCCTTGCAACTAATACTGGCGCTTGGCGAAAGAAGACTTGATTTTGTTTTTTCCGCCAAGCAACAGTTCTCGTAAGGACTACGTAGAAATGGTGTTACCGGAAACCTCTCTCGATCCCTCATTAACACCACCATGCAAACTTTCAAACAACACATAAGTTTTTTCTTGTTGTTTGATTATTTAAGTTCTTTCAAGCGATAATTTGCGATTGCAATCTTTCAGCACCTGTTTTTACACTTAATAGCCAATACCCAGGTCTTGGTGTATGCGCCGTGGATATAATGGTCTCGTGAGAGTTACTATAAGCAGATATACAATATTAGCATAGAGCTACAGCTCCGTGCCAGTAGATTACTATACGTGAAAAACTCATGCGCGAATTTCCGCTCGCATGACTCCTTTTGGCCGAAAGCCAATTTGATTTAAATCAATTTTTTTTTATTTTTTTTTATAATTTATTGTCTTCTTTATAAAAGCAGGGTAGGCCCATTCAAGCCGCAAGGCCTGCTTTCCAAGGGAGCCCTGCTGTAACAAATCATATTTATGATACAATAAAATATATACATAACAATCATAGGCAAACATAAACAATAATAGATTTCATAAAAGTGGAGATCCTCTGTAGATAGATAAAGCGAGAGAGAGAGAGAAAGAGAGGGAGAGAGAGAAAGAAAGGTGACAGAAAGAATACATGTGTATACAACTTTCAAAGAAACGAGAAATTAGCTACTGCTGGTAACCACCTGGATGTTGCGGACATTGCGTTTAAATAGGGGCAGTGAGGTGGAGGATTTGATAAACACAGGTATAGTGAGTTAAATAGCTTCGTTGCTGTGTATGAAAAAGACTGCTTTTTATACTCGGTCTTGGGTTTAGCTAGATACAGTTGGTGCATGGAGACTGATCTTGTAGAGTATGGATTAGCTCGTTGTGGTAAAACTCGTCTTAGATATTCAGGAGCAAGGCCATTCAGAATTTTATACATAAATACATTATGATTACATTCCAGTCTATGTTTAACGGATTGTAATTTCAATGAATCTAACATAATTTGAACAGGGGTATAATAAGGTGCATTTAAAACTAAACGACAATACTTGTTTTGACACCTCTGTAGCCTCATTAAGTTTTTCTTCGACAGTGAGCCCCACACGGTTGAACAATAATCAATATAAGGAAGTATCAAAGCGAAATATAAATGAAGGAGTACTGGTTTCGTCAGGCAGTGCTTAATCCTTCGCATACATGTAAGAGAGTTCATAATTTTCTTAACGATATCATTGATCTGAAAAGACCAATCTAGATTCTGATTTACAATAACACCTAGATACTTAAATTTGGTTACATTTTCTAACAATTTGTCTTCCATTCTAATTTGTAATTTAACTGGATTTTTCTTCCTTCTACCAGAAATTAACATAACTTTGGTTTTATCAGTATTAACAACTAATCCATTCTCATTCAACCATTTACATAAAACATTAATATCATTCTGTAACTGTGTTTGAACAGCCTGTACTCCATATCCTGAAGAAAAAACGGTTGTGTCGTCTGCGTACAATGAAATGTTCGTAATGAAATGTTCGTAAATTGCTTATGTCATTAATGTACATACAAAATAAAAGCGGGCCCAGTATTGAGCCCTGTGGTACACCGGAAGATACTGGAAGAAAATCACTTCTTACACCTTTGCTTTCTTCCCAATAAATATGATTCAAACCATGATAATTCAATACCGTCAATACCAAAAAAACTCAGTTTCTTAATAAGAAGATCATGGGGAATGATATCAAACGCTTTCCTCAGGTCTAAGAAGACAGCACCAGTAAATCGACCTTTGTCAAGGTTATCGTATAACATTTCACAAATTTCCATTAAACACGTTGAGGTGGAGTGTTTACTCCTGAAACCAGACTGCCGATCACTCAACAATTCTTCTTTATGTAGGTATCCCATCAGTTGAGAATGAACTGCTCTTTCTAACACTTTGGAAACAATTGACAAAAGGGAGATAGGACGAAAGTTATTTAGCTCATGACTTGCTTTTGCTTTGGGAACAGGGACTACTTTAGCCATTTTAAAATCATCAGGGAGACGCCCAGATTGTAGTGATTGATTAAGAATGTACACAATAGGAATGGCCACTAATTCAGCACTAAGCTTCAGTAGTCGAGGGTGGAGGTCGTCAAGCTCTGCAGATTTCGAACAATCTAGGTTATCTAATTCTTTTTTCACAAATTCAAAGGTGATCTTATCAAATACAAAGCATGACTGTGCTTTATTAAGTCGTTTAGTAGCATCCATGCTATTGTGGTTGTGTCTCACTTCACCGGAGTCTTCTTTTCCATGAATTAACTCAGCGACTTTACTAAACATATTATTGAACTCCGTTGCTATTTTTAAGAGGATCAGATACAATTTTCCCATCGATGACAAAATGTGAAGATGCGTTACATTTACTATCAGGCAAAAGCCCTTTTACTATATTCCAAGTTGTTTTCATATCATTACTTTCCTCGATCCTATTGCGGAAATAAGCCCTTTTCAACTTCTTATTCAAAATATTAGCTTTGTTTCTCAATAAAATATATTTCTCCCACAAAACAACAATTTTACTTTCATCACAAATATTCTCATGTTTCATCTTATCATATTGACGTTTATAATAATCCCTATTCCTTGCTACTTCTTTATAAGCTGAATTTATCCATGGGGAACCTTTAAGTTTCTTACGCACTGATACATAAGGTGCATGTTTGTCAGACAATTTCAGAAAAACGTCTCTAAACTTCTGCCACATGATGTTGACATCAGTAACATTTGAAAACAATTCAGAGGGGGATCAAGTTTGATGACTTGCCATCATTTTTATAATCTTTTGATTTAACAGGGTTGAAGGCCGGGTAAAAGAGTGACCAGAAAGAATGCAGTCCGTACTTCATCATGTGTTTGAATCAAAACAAGGAAACCGATGTTACAGATCATAGAAATTGAATATGATGGTCTCCTGAATTTCTGTACATCAAGAGTTGCCTAATTTGTCTTTGAACAATAGATCGACTGTAACTTATGTTTGCATAAATGTATGTACAAAATAGTTTGTTTATTTTCATTTTGCATTATGCCAGAAAAAAAAAGTTGGATATTTGAATTAATCATTTATTTCTTTTAACTGTCGGATTCAAATTATATACTGTGCTCAATTAGTTTGTTCAATGGTCTTTGCATTTCATTTACGTATGAAAAAGAAATTCAGAAATAAAATCAAAATCAAATTTTATTTTATTTATTTATTCATGTTTTCTTTTAAAAACAATACAGGGTAGGCACATTCAGTTTGCTAACTGCTTTACAATGGCGCCCTGTATATACACAAAATAAAACAACAAATACATTTGTAGTAACATGATTCACACAATTACCGATCAGTGACATAAACAAACAAAAGAAATCAACTTAACTACACATCTGTTACATGTATACATAAAAACTAAAACCATAACGATTTAGAAAAGGGAATAGTATATAAACACAAATAAAACAAAGAAAAAAATCTAGTGGGTGTGACAATGTAAAAAAAGAGAGGTGTTACTGGATTCATTGGAAGAGAAAAGTTAAAGCATGCGGATAAATCTTAAACAATTTGTTTTGAATATAGTCAATGACGAAGACAGTTGTACTTCAATGGGGAGTTTGTTGAAAAGAGAGCTACCGGTGTACGAAAACGAACGTTTTTTATATTCGGTTTTCGGGTAAGGTATTGATAAAGTGCAATTCTTAGAGTATCGTGTTTTGTAATAATTAGCTGAATAAGAAGTGATTAGAGGATTTGAATAAATAGGTACCAGATTATGACGGATTTTGAAGGTGAGTATGCAATATTGTAACTTGATTCTTTCTTCAACAGAGAGCCAATTTAAAGTGGTGAGTAGAGAGCACTGAGGAGTGTAACAATCAACATAAGTACTAAGCGCGCATATTTATTCTGCATTCTTTGTAATTTCTGCACATTAGTCTTAGAACAACTACCCCATGCCGTGCAACAATAATCAATATGTGGCAATATAAAAGCAAAATATAGATTGATCAGCATTTTTTGGGGAAAAGATTTTTATACGACGGATGCATCCTATTGCTCGAGATATCTTTCCACGTACATGCAGTATATGATCATTCCACAATAATTGGGAATCTAATATAACTCCCAAATATTTAACAGTATCAATGGTTTCTAATACAATATCATTGTACATTATAACAGGTACTTTATTTCTCACTTTTCTTTTCGGACCAAAAAACATTACTTTAGTTTTCTCAGATTGCAGTATCAATTCATTACATTCCAACCATCGTGTAATTAAGTCAAAATCATTTTGAAGAGTTTTTTGAATTTGTAAAAAATTGAGTCCATTAGTAAACACTGCAGTATCGTCCGCATATAAGGACAATTTAGTAGAAGCATTACATTTCAAATTGCAAATATCATTGATATACAAACAAAAAATCAGAGGACCGAGGATGGACCCCTGGGGTACCCCCGATTTCATAACTACATAATCACTTGTATATTCATTCACAGATACACACTGCAATCTTTCATGAAAATAACATTTGAACCAATTATACTCTCGACTTGAAATACCATAATAGGTCATTTTTTCCAGAATCTTACTATGGGGAATCGCATCAAACGCTTTTTTCAAATCCAAAAATATTGCCCCTGTAAGATGTCCCCTGTTCATATTTTCTAACAAAAAATCAACTATACACACGTTGCGGTCGAATGTGATGGCCTAAATCCAGACTGTTGTGAAGATAATCATTTATTTTCATTTAGATAAGTATACAACTGTTCATGTACTGCTTTTTCTAAGATTTTTGATAAAATGGGAAGTATCGATATTGGTCGAAAATTATTAATATCATAATATGTTCCACCTTTATGTACCGGTGTAATTCGAGCTTTTTTAAATTCTGCCGGAATTTGAGATGTTTGTAATGAGCGATTGAATATAAAAGTTATCTGTTCACAAACTGACAATTTTAACAGTTTTGGGTGTAGGCCATCAATACCCATAGCTTTTTTGCAATTAATGTTAAGCAGTTCATTTTTTACAAATTCAACAGATATTTCTTTGAATTGGAACTCTGTGCTTACTTGAGCCAAAGTTTCCATAGTGTTGACACTTATATCTGAGGACTTGGTGTTATTTTTAAACCTTTCACACACGTTATTAAAAGCTTCATTAAGAATATTCACTACCGTACTGCCATCATTAACTACTTCATCATTTACAAGGAGCTTGAGCTCTGTTTCACTTCTTTTATTTGGCAAAAGATTCCGTAAAATCTTCCAATTTCTATGAACATCATTGCCACACGATGAAAATGCTTCTTTATAATAACCTTGTTTTAAACGTTTATTCAAATTATTAGCTCTATTTCGATAAAACTTAAATTTTTGCCAGTCAGAATCAGTTTTTCTGAACTTTTTTCTGTAGAAATCACGTTCACGGGCCAGCTTTATATATTCTTCTGTTATCCAAGGGACTCCTCTTTGTTTTCTTCTAACTGAAATAATCGGAGTGTGTTTATTGCTCAATGAGCTAAACATAGATTTGAACATATCCCATAATTCTTGAACGGATTTTTCTCCAGAGTAAAATGAACTCCAGTCTAGGCCATTTAAGTCTTTTTTGAACATCTCTTCATCAAAGAAACGAAACGATCTAATTTTGCTGATCTTTGGTGAAGAAGGGCGGCTTTTACCTTGAATAACTGAAAAAATCAAAGAGTGATCACTGAAGCCAATACACTGTACGCCTGACTTGACGATTTTCATTGAGTGCGAAGTAAGTATTAAGTCTATCAGAGACTTACTACGAGGTGTTACTCTGGTTGGTTCTTCGATGATTTGTCTCATTTGTGTAGTGGCACAAAACTCTAAAATATTCTTTGATAAATTATTTTTCGTGGTCATATCACAATTGAAATCTCCCAAAATCATGACGTTATTTGACAAGGATAATACCTTGTCAACTGACTCTTCGAGAGTGGCAAAAAATGACTTGTGTGCATCGGGCTTTCTGTAAAGAATACTGATATATATAATGAACTGCTATTTTCACGCTTTATTTCCAACCATAATATCTCACTCTCGCTTCGTTCTAGGTCATTTCTTCGTACATATGAGAATTTCTTGTTGACATAACACCCAACTCCTCCACCATGACCATTTCTATCCAGTCTCTCAAAACTGAATCCATCTATTGAGACCATGTCGTTAGTGATATCATCATGTAACCAAGTCTCGGAGATACCAAATATATCATAAGGGTTTTCTATCAAAAATTGCTTGAGATCCAACATCTTATTTTTCAAACTCCTTATATTCAAATGAGCAATTTTGATACCCTTTATATTTGGGAAATCAGAAATACAATATAATTCTCTATTTGAGTATCCGTTGAAAGGTAAGTAGACGAATCAAACTGATCGAGACTGTCAAATTCTTCACCCCAAAAGGGTAAGTACTGTAAAGTACATTTTGGGCATTGCCAGTTTTCAAATAATACTTGAACATCATCATATTTTTTACGAGTAACATGTCCGCAAGAGATATGAATCCATTGGTTACAATAAGTACAACATAATGCTTTCTGGTTTTTGCTCACATTTTTGGAGCAGCAAGAACAAGCGTACGAAGTCATTATAGAAGGAAGAGTTAATGTACAATCATAGTAATCATTGCATAACGTGGGGGGAAAGGGCACAGGCACTAACGTAGTGTCCACAAGTCATTGTGATCACGGATCCCTCGTGTGATCGTCTTCCCTCCGGAGGCACCAATGAGCGCAACAACGTGGCCATCAGAGGTCCATGCTGTGAGAACTTTATCGTGGGCCTCTGTATCGGTGAGTAGTTGCTTGTTTCTCTTTGTTAGGTCTTAGTAGATAGCGATTCCAGTTTTTTTCAGTTTCCGTCTCTCGGTGAGTACTGTTTTCTTTGTTTGGTAGGATACGAACTTCACTATTATGGGTCTATGTTTTTTGTTGCCGTGACTTTCCGTTCTTGCATTTGTACTCTGTTTTGTCTCCGTTCCCTCTGCTTTGTTTTGTACATCCTTCGTTCCGACTCTATGACTTCGATCTATCTCAGATTTCTGTAGGTCTATCCCAAGTTTCTCTTTCGCGATGTGACAAATGAACTCTGTAGTGTTCTCTTCCCTTGACTCCGGTATGCCGAAGAAGCGCACGCAGTTTCTTCGTGAATATTGTTCGAGGTCATTACATGTCTGTTGTAGATGGATGATCTCCTCATTCTTTCTCTCTAGCTTCGACGACAGGGCAGCAACCTCTTTCAATGAACTTTCCGCTGACTTTTCAAGATCCATGATGCGGCTTTCCTGTCGTTCGATTGTCTCGTGTAATGAGCATGGGCGTAAATCCCGTGTTACGACCAAAATCACTCTGAGAATGATCGCACAAAAGAAAACAATCAACTAATGTTCAGGCGGTTTATTAACAGTGATATTGTGGGTACAGACTCGTAATCGGTTTTCACATCAGTACAATAATGATCAATAGAAACAATTACAAATCGGTTATAGAATCACTTACATATTATGTTATCAAGTAGTCCTTTGAAAATGTTCAGATACGATGTTCGATGCACCGATGAATGATCCTTGACGCACCGATGAATGATTCCTCCGACGTAACTCCAAAGGCACAGGTTGCATTAATCCACAGTATAAATCCGGGGTAAAATCCACGATAGCTGTTCACGGCGAAACTCGCAGAATCCAAACGTTGTGACGACCACGTCCAGTTGATGCGTTGAATGCATGATGATTCACTTTATGTCCAGCAAGGAATCCAGCCAGTCACAGCGTTGCCGTAATAATGTCCGTTGACACTAAAATATGGAGTCTATCTCCAACGTAGGCAAATTAATTCTCTGCAGGCAAAAATGTCTCCCAGGCCTTATCTCCACAAACACAGTTTGTATAGCAGGTCAGCAGGTAACACAGGACTGACTATAACAAGTCGCTTCAGAGCCAAAAATGATGTAACTCTCAGAGCAGAGGTGTTGGGTACTCTGCCTACCTCAGAATTTCTCCTGCTTATATACTATCCATTCACCCCTTTCTAGTACATTCTGTAATTTTCTCCAACCTGGGGCCACATACCTGAACATACAAGCAAGTCCAAATTCCAGGAATCCTGGATGACTCACTGCCTAATATGTGCATAACATCATTGCCAAAATTAACTACCAATCACATTGGGCTACAGGGACAGTGCCTCACTCAGCCAAATATGTAAGAACTTCCTAGAATTTTCTGGAATGGGTTAACTCATTCTGGATTGAGTGAGCTATAATGTATTTCCTGTCACATGCATACATGTACTGTAGCTACATTATATACCACGTAGAAAATTCTCCACTGATCTGGTCAGCCTGTATGTACTATATCTATCTCATATAGAATGTTCTCCATTAATCTGGTCATCCGTGTACATACACATTAAACAACCATGCATACAGCCTTGATACATGTACATAACTACTTGTGTGTACATTTGTGACACCATCCCCCATGGGAAAAAGAAAGCCTTGCCGTAGCAAGGGTTTCTTTTACCTTCACAATTTCTCATTGTTATTTACAACGAATGTGAAGTAAAATCCAACTCAAACAACCATAATCACATACTATCACATGCCTTTTGAATAAATGCATTAATTCCATGTTCTCCTTTCATGGATACCAGTTACATTGATATTGCTTGGATTTTCTGAGCTAATCATGTCAAACTCAAATTGCATACCGGTACATCAGTAATGGATAAGCTAAACACTGTATGTGTGATTTGAGGTGAAAACCTTTCACCCTTAACTTCTACTGTGCTATCCACTACCTATGTCACACCAACTGACTTTCTGTCATAACACTCTTTCAACATGTTTATATGACACACCCTCTGATCTTTTCGTCTGTCTGGAGTACTGATCACATAGTTCACATCATTGAGTTTCTTTTTGACACAGTATGGGCCACTGAACTTGGCTTTCAGTGGTTCACCTTGTATGGGCAGCAGTACAAGAACTTTGTCACCTGGTTTGAAGGTTCGTGCTTTGGCATTTTTGTCTGCCTTTCTCTTCATTGAGTCTTGTGACACTTTCAAGTGTTCCCTATAGCTACCTCACAAGCCTTTGAAAGCCTTTCACGAAACTTTGACACATAGTCAAGTAGGTGGACCTCATCATCCTCAGTCATGAATTTCTCTTTGATGAGCTTCAGTGGGCCCCTAACTTCATGACCGTACACCAACTCAAATGGGCTGAAACCCGTCGACCCATTGGGGGAGTCCCTCGTCGCAAACAACAGGAAAGGGATGCCCTTATCCCAATCCTCGGGATACTCCTCACAAAATGCCCTAATCATTGTCTTTAGGGTCTGGTGGTAGCGCTCCAACGCACCTTGGGATTGGGGATGATAAGCTGACGACTTCAGCTGCTTCACACCCAAACGATACATCACCTCTTGAAATATGCCTGACATGAAATTTGACCCTTGGTCAGACTGCACTTCCTTGGGCAACCCATACCTAGTGAAAAACTGCACTAGAGCATCTATCACAGTCTTAGCAGTGATATTTCTCAATGGGATAGCCTCTGGAAACCGTGTAGACATATCCATGATTGTCAAGAGGTACTTATGACCCGACCTAGTCCTAGGCAAAGGTCCAACACAGTCGACTAGAACCCGACTGAATGGTTCTTCAAACGCAGGTATCGGAATCAATGGCGCCGGCTTCACTGAATGCCGTGGTTTACCAGCCACTTGACATGTGTGACAAGTCTTGCAAAACTCAGCCACATCCACATTCAACCCTGGCCAATAGAAATGCATCATGATCCGATCCTTTGTCTTTCTGACGCCTAAATGGCCGCCAACTGGTAACTCGTGAGCAATCCTCAAGATCTCACCGCGGTAACTGGGAGGGACAACAACTTGACGGACCACCGTCCAATCCTCATCAGCTGGCCTATGGGGAGGTCTCCACTTCCTCATCAAAATGCCATCTTTGACATAATAGCACTCAGGGACCTTTTCAGCCTCAGCCTCAGAACACGCCGTCTGAGACAAGCCTTTTAACTCAGAGTCTGCCTGCTGTGCTTCAACCAAGGAAGACTTGCTAAACAGCCCATCACTGTTAGCCTCGGAGCCTAATACAGCAACCCCATCATTCAAATCCTTGAAAAAGGTTTCTGCCAACCAAACACCGGAATTCTCCTCCACATCAACAGAATCCGCATCATCTTGAACAGCTCTGTGAGCCTGAGACCTAGTCACAACACAATCTGGAAAAATTCCAGGAAACTCCTCCTGCAACTGCTCAGTTTCAGCAACCACCACTGGTTTATCCGAAACAACTGGAGACGCAACCACCTTGTCCCCAGCCAAGTCATTCCCCAACAAAAAGTCAATGCCTGCCATGGGCAACTCAGGAACAACTCCAACAGTGACAGGACCAGAAACTAGGTCACACTTCAAATCCACTCTATACAGTGGAACTGACATATAACTGCCATCAACAGTCTGAATCAAGACTTTTGCATTCACTGCACTATCTGGTGGAAAAGTCATACCACCATCCACCATCAACGACTGAGAGGCCCCCGTATCCCGTAGGATGACTACTGACTTACCTGCCTCACCAGAAGTACATGGGGTCACCTCACCATCAAACAAAAAGCTACGATAGCTCTCATCCACCTGCTTAGTCCTATCTTTGAATTTGGGAGATCGACTTTCAATGGCCTGTGTTTCACTGAACGGGACACTATTTTCGGGTAGGACACTTTTTGACATGACAAATCCCATGTCCTTCTTTGTTTTGTTTTGCAACTTCCAACACTGTGACTTTACATGCCCTGTCTTGTTACAGTGAAAACATTTGATGACATTTGCACTTGTACTGGACCCTTTGTCAGATTGAGGTTTTGGTGCCGATGAAGTTTCAGAACTCGTGCCTTTTTCAGAACCAGCATTCTTTGGATTGCTCGACTGATTTTTGTCTCTCTTATTTCCAGAGAAATTCCTGAAAGGTGGTCTGTTGTCATTTTTGTGGGTCAGCTCATACTCATCAGCCATCAAGGCTGCTTTATGCAAACTTGTCACTTTGTGATCATCCAAATGCGACCTCACACTGAAAGCAACACTCTTTTTGAATTCTTCCAAAAGAACAACCTCACGTAGGTTATCAAAATCATGATCCACTTTCAGGGATCTATACCACCTATCGAACATCATTTCTTTTTCACGAGCAAACTCAACATGTGTCTGGCCTGGTTTGCGGTACGAATTTCTGAACTTATGTCTGTACGCCTCTGGCACCAACTCATATGCATTCAACACTGCTTTCTTGACTGTAGCATAGTCACGTGATTGCTCTTCAGAGAGAGATGAGTACACATCGGCAGCTTTGCCGACAAACACACTTTGAAGGAGCATGGGCCAAAATTCCTGTGGCCATTTCAAACTGTTAGCCACCTTCTCAAATGACACAAAGTATGCATCAACTCTGTTTTCCTCAAATTTTGGCACCAAACGAATGTTCTTTGCCAAATCAAATTCAGAGGGAGCCCTTTCACGATTTCCAACAGTCTGTGCATGAGTCAATTCCATCTCACGCAATTTCAATTGTTGCTCCACTTCAAATTTTCTCATTTCCATTTGTTCTTTTTCCCTCTCTCTTTCTCTTTCTCTTTCTCTTTCTTTTTCCTTCATTTCCATTTCTCTAGCTCTTTGCTCTCTTTCTATTTCTCTTTGTTTTTCCCTTTCCTTCATTTCCATTTCTAATCTCATCTTCTCTTTCTCCATTTCCAATTTTGCAAGCTCAAGCCGTGTTTGATCAGACATTTGGGCTTGATCTGAAATTTGAGTTTCTTCTCTGAGCTCCATGTGACCAGCTACCAAGTCAAGAATCTCTGCCTTTCTTACACCTTGTGGAACATCTACACTTCAATGCTGTGCAATGGCAGTCAAATCACATTTGCGTAACCTTTGCAAATCTTTGAGGGACAAATCTGTCCTCTGAACAAATGCCTGAACATCCATTGTACTGATTGACATTGTCACATGTATTACACACAATGTACAATTGAACAATCAACTCAACTGGTATTTTGTCTGTACCAATATTCTGGATTCCGGAACGTTCCAAATTCTAAGTTTTGGCTTTAAATTCACTTCCCGGACACAAGCCCCCAATTTTGTTACGACCAAAATCACTCTGAGAATGATCGCACAAAAGAAACAATCAACTAATGTTCAGGCAGTTTATTAACAGTGATATTGTGGGTACAGACTCGTAATCGGTTTTCACATCAGTACAATAATGATCAATAGAAACAATTACAAATCGGTTATAGAATCACTTACATATTATGTTATCAAGTAGTCCTTTGAAAATGTTCAGATACGATGTTCGATGCACCGATGAATGATCCTTGACGCACCGATGAATGATTCCTCCGACGTAACTCCAAAGGCACAGGTTGCATTAATCCACAGTATAAATCCGGGGTAAAATCCACGATAGCTGTTCGGTTTTCACATCAGTACAATAATGATCAATAGAAACAATTACAAATCGGTTATAGAATCACTTACATATTATGTTATCAAGTAGTCCTTTGAAAATGTTCAGATACGATGTTCGATGCACCGATGAATGATCCTTGACGCACCGATGAATGATTCCTCCGACGTAACTCCAAAGGCACAGGTTGCATTAATCCACAGTATAAATCCGGGGTAAAATCCACGATAGCTGTTCACGGCGAAACTCGCAGAATCCAAACGTTGTGACGACCACGTCCAGTTGATGCGTTGAATGATGATTCACTTTATAATGTCCAGCAAGGAATCCAGCCAGTCACAGCGTTGCCGTAATAATGTCCGTTGACACTAAAATATGGAGTCTATCTCCAACGTAGGCAAATTAATTCTCTGCAGGCAAAAATGTCTCCCAGGCCTTATCTCCACAAACACAGTTTGTATAGTAGGTCAGCAGGTAACACAGGACTGACTATAACAAGTCGCTTCAGAGCCAAAAATGATGTAACTCTCAGAGCAGAGGTGTTGGGTACTCTGCCTACCTCAGAATTGTATCCATTCACCCCTTTCTAGTACATTCTGTAATTTTCTCCAACCTGGGGCCATATACCTGAACATACAAGCAAGTCCAAATTCCAGGAATCCTGGATGACTCACTGCCTAATATGTGCATAAGTTGCCAAAATTAACTACCAATCACATTGGGCTACAGGGACAGTGCCTCACTCAGCCAAATATGTAAGAACTTCCTAGAATTTTCTGGAATGGGTTAACTCATTCTGGATTGAGTGAGCTATAATGTATTTCCTGTCACATGCATACATGTACTGTAGCTACATTATATACCACGTAGAAAATTCTCCACTGATCTGGTCAGCCTGTATGTACTATATCTATCTCATATAGAATGTTCTCCATTAATCTGGTCACCCGTGTACATACACATTAAACAACCATGCATACAGCCTTGATACATGTACATAACTACTTGTGTGTACATTTGCGACACCGGGGGGGGGGGGGATGGGGGGATATATCCCCCCCCCCTGAAATGGAGGAGGGGGGGGGGATGGCCTGTACAATCATCCCCCCCCCTGAATATTGAGGGGAAAAAATGGAGGAAGCAGAAATGTGATTGTATCAATTTTGGCATATTGCATGACGTTTGTACGCCGGCCTTCAGACAGGTAACAGAGCTGAACAGTATTCTATCTTGTAGGAAAATGTATAATTTTCTCAAGCGCTCGCTCGCTTCGCTCGCTCGCGAAGCGAAGAAAGTAACATCGACATACACTGTAAGGTATGGCTCAGGCGTTGACAACGTCAAATAGTATAGGTCTACATGTAAACATGTTATGACGCGAGTAACTGGGGACCATCTGCAAAATATGTACGAAAACATACAAACAAACAATAACAACAACTTTATCGCCATAATTGAATCCCCTCCATTTCCTGAATCATTCCTGAGAAACGACAGTGACTGATGACTCAGTCAGGATACATCTATGGGCATACCAAGGGAAGATCCCGGACGTCGAATCTATGGGGGGGGGGGGGCAAAGGGGCATTTGCCCTGCCCCAAAGGAAGTGTTTAGACAGACAAATCATTTATCCCCCAAGCAATTCCCGACTTTCTTAATGGAAAATTGTCCAAATATCGCCAGAACTATGCACCAGATCGTTGTATTGCAATCATGAACATGCAAAAGGTCCGCTATACAGGATAAGGGATAAACTTTGTACACTTTTGACATGGACGTATATTCCCTAATTCATCAGAGTGTGCAGCAGATCTTTCACTTAACAAAAGCAACCTAATATGTATAGAGGCGTCGATGAGGGGGGGGGGGATGGTTCTCAAATAAAAGTGGGACAAACAAAAGCGAAAAATATAGCTACAAACGGCAGTTTTTGGAGTGTAAAATGTTACAATTTTAAAGCTCGCTCGCTCCGCTCGCTCGCATTTAACCGCTATGCCAATCTCCTGATGTTGCTGCCAGTGATTGACAGCAGGTGCACCCGGTGCGCCCCCCTTAATTTCCAAAGCGAAAATATAGCTACAAACGACAGTTTTTAGGACTGGAAAATGTCAAAATTTTCAAGCTCACTCGCTTCGCTCGCTAGCATTTAATCAATATGCCATTCTCCTGATGTTGCTGCCAGTAATTGCCGGCAGTTGCGCCCGGTGTGCCCCCTTAATTTCCAAAGCGAAAAAATACAGCCACAAACGGCAGTCTTTGGACTGTAAAATGTCAAAATTTTCAAGCTCGCTCGCTCCGCTCGCTCGCATTTAACCGCTATGCCATTCTCCTGATGTTGCTGCCAGTAATTGCCGGCAGTTGCACTCGGTGTGCCCCCTAAATTTCCAAAGCGAAAAAGTACAGCTACAAACGGCAGTTTTTAGACTGTAAAATGTCAAAATTTTCAAGCTCGCTCGCTCCGCTCGCTCGCATTTAATCGCTATGCCATTCTCTTGATGTTGCTGCCAGTGATTGTGAGCAGGTGCGCCCCCCTTAATTTCCAAAGCGAAAAATATAGCTACAAACGGCAGTTTGGGGACTGTAAAATGTCAAATTTTTGAAGTTCGCTCGCTTCGCTCGCTCGCATTTAATTATTATTCCATTCTCCTGATGTTGCTGCCAGTAATTGCCAACAGTTTTTGCCCGGTGTGCCCCCTTAATTTCCAAAGCGAAAAATTACAGCCACAAACGACAGTTTTTGGGACTGGAAAATGTCAAAATTTTCAAGCTCATTCGCTTCGCTCGCTCGCATTTAATCATTATGCCATTCTCCTGATGTTGCTGCCAGTAATTGCCAGCAGTTTTCGCCCGGTGCGCCCCCCCCCCTTAATTTCCAAAGCGAAAAATACTAGTACAGCCACAAAGGACATGTGGGACTGTAAAATATCAAAATTTTCAAGCTCACTCGCTTCTCTCGCTCGCATTACCATTAATCGTTATGCCATTCTGATGTTGCTGCCCGATTGCCGGCAGTTGCGCCCGGTGTGCCCCCATAATTTCCAAAGCGAAAAAATACAGCCATAAACGGCAGTCTTTGGACTGTAAAGTGTCAAAATTTTCAAGCTCGCTCGCCCCGCTCGCTCGCATTTAACTGCTATGCCATTCTCCTGATGTTGCTGCCAGTAACTGCCAGCAGTTGCGCCTGATGCGGCCCCCCTTAATTTCCAAAGCGAAAAAGTATAGCTACAAACGGCAGTTTTTAGACTGTAAAATGTTAAAATTTTCATGTTCGCTCGCTCCGCTCGCTCGCATTTAATTGCTATGCCATTCTCCTGATGTTGCTGTCAGTGATTGACAGCAGTTGCGCCTGGTGTGCCCCCCTTAATTTCCAAAGCTAAGAATATAGCTACAAACGGCAGTTTTTTGACTGAAAAATGTCAAAATTTTCAACGCAAAGAGATTTCACCGTAGGAGGGGGAAACCCCCCTACCATACCCTCCCCCTCGCTTGATTCGTTCCCTCACATAACCGCTCCTCCTAAGATCAAATCCTGTCTACGCCGATGAAAGGCCCCATTATTTAGTAGGCCTTCACAGTGATGTCGCACAGCAAGAGCTGAAATACCACGATTTTGTCATTCAATAATATATTGTGAATATTTCATTTTCTTATTGTTTTTTTAAAGAAAAGAAAACAAAATTTTCACCACAAGTGAGCACCAGATCGCTGAATTTCAGGTCTGAAAATGCAAAATCTTCCTCGTGTGGGAGAGGGATACCCCCCCCCCCCCCCCCCATACATACCCTTCCCCCCGTTCGGTCGTTCCGCTCCCTCTCACGGATATTTCCACAAAAAAAAAAAAAAAAATGTTTTCATACTTTTAAGGTCTGATTTTCCGCCGAAAGTCGTCTGACAAGCAAAAAAAAAAAAAAGCAACAAGAACAAAAAGTCTTTATGTCGTTGCTGCCACTTTTCTCCCACTTTATATTTCATGCAAAAGAGTGGGGCATCCGATCCCTGTAAAGTGTGTGTGGGGGGGGGGGAGGGGGCACAAAGCTTCTTCCCCCCCCCCCCAAAAAAAAAAAAAAAAAAAAAAAAAAAAGGCTGCGCCGGTCCGGTTACGGGCTTGTAATCGTGGTGATGGTGACCATCCCCCACTCCTCAGTATGGATTTACGCCGTTGGTAATGAGGCAAGTTCACTCCTGATAGCTTCTTTCACTACGTCCTGAATGGACGTAAGGAATGCTTTGTTCGTGCTCAGCTTTGTAGCCACCAAGTCAACCGAAGCCTCGTTAATGGTTAATGGCGCCTTCTCCCTTGTAGTCGGCGCCATTTTGGTAGAAATGAAGTACTCACGAACAAAATGTCGTGAAAGTAGATGGAACTAATGTCATGAAAGTTTAGATGGAACTAATGGCGTTCAAAGATCAGGCGTTGCGCAGGGCCACTCTAGACACATACTTCCGGGCACCTCAGAGCATACTATGATGCTCTAATGTTCACACACACGGAACCAAATATGCCTTCTAGCAATAAGTATAGTTAGTATATTGTTTTACTGGGATAGTGGAAGATTGCTAGATTTCGATATTTGTGTAGAGGGCACGAGTTTTCCAAACAAGAGCAAGACCACACAACAGTTTGTTTTCCAGCAGCTCGAGTGAAATGAAAGTTGAACTTCTGAGCTATTTCAAACAAAATGTCATATTATCACGGTATGAAGACAAACTTACGCCTTGAAAGTGCACATGGGACTGGGGCGTCCAAGAATGTATCAGCGGGTGTCCAGGGCCACTCAGAACACATCCTTCTTGTCACCGAAAAACACACTGTAAGGTTCCAATGTTCCCAGAATGGAATCCATTTTAGTCTTCTACAGTCATCGTTAGTTTATATCACTATTTCACAGTGACAGATGTGAATTTTTCCTGAATTTTCCTGATTTTTTTTTTTCTGAATGAGCTGCAGTATGCTTTCACGTGACATAAGATATCATAAGATAAAATCAAATCAAATCAATAGAAATTGTATTAATGATACATTATAGGAGTGATAGTGCATGCGTTCAATATTCGACAGCTCAGAAGCCTTCGGACAAGGCGAGTTCCATCCTCATCTTGTGATTGTATTCCTGAAGGTCTTGAAAATCAGACGACTCAAATTCAGGTGATGACAATGAACAGTTTAGACAACGTGTTTTTTTTTTTTTTTTTTTTTTCATTCCCCAAGGAAACACGAAATCAGCGGCAGATAACGCATGATTATAATAATTTTGTTGTCTCAGGAAACGTCATTTCCGGATCTTGATTATAATTTCACCGATTTTGTCCGTACAAAGGCCTAATCTCGCACTAGGCAAGTTTTCCGGTCTGTTTCACATCCAAAGGGAATTACAACTCCACGTTATTCAAAATATCAATCACATCATGCACGTACAGCAACAAATCGACAAAACTTTTGAAGGGAAGTCATATAAAAATCAAACAAATGAACTAAGCCGATTTAATAGACCTACCAGCATATGTCATCAAAAAAGGTATTATTGGGAAAGGAGGTTTGGAAACATCCGTATCATGACATGATTGTGATGTGTCTTTTGTACACTTATTTCAAATTGTGATATTCACCCCGGGGGATAGGCCTATACACATCGGGACCTCACGTGATGAATGTGCTATTTCCCCAGAGTATGAATATCTATCCAAAGAGAAAAAAAAAATCATCTATTTGGTATGTCTTTAACAAAGCCCACATGATAATATAGCATGTCTTTCACAATGGTTTGATTTCGATAATCTTTCCGCAGAGCTGTGTAATAATTAATTGGTTACTGTTCGTCACTCAGTATAGGTTCGTTGATTGGAATGTTCGTAACTCCGGAAATGAAATAAGGGTCGTCATCCCGAAGATTCATTGATCCGAAAATGAAAAGAAAAAAAAATCGTTATTCCGAAAGCTTGTTACTCCAGAAACAAAGTAAGGTTCGCCATTCAAAAGGTTCGTTAGTACGCATCTTGTTGTTGTTGTTGTTGTTGTTGGGGTTTTTTGTTTTTGTTTTTGTTTTTGTTTCTTCTTCTTCTTCTTCTTCTTCTTCTTCTTCTTCTTCTTTAACTTTCTGACCAACAACCCTTCGGAAAAACGAACGTTATTTCATTTCCGGACTATACCGAACCTCTGGAATAACGAACCATTGGAATAACGAACATGACCCGAAATATTAATATGCCGAAGATACGAGACTAAATGACCGTATCTGTGAAGATCGTATGATAACATGTCATATTGGGTAAAATTTTGACCTTTTTCTGTCACGTACGTCATTATTTTCGCGGAGATAGTTTCATAAATGTCAGACAGATAGAGAGAGAGAGAGGGGGGGGGGGAGGAGGTGGGGGAGAGAGAAGTGAATTTCAGAGAAAATCACCCATTGAATCTGAAATAAATCGATTCTCTTTGGGAGTTTTCATATAGTATTTGTGCAAGCAAGGGGTCGACCTTTAATAGGTTCGTAAAACCTTCTTTTAACCTTCCTGATAACATGTCGGTGAAACCGGCAACCGTTATAGATAATTATTAGTCAATCAAAAACCAAAGTACCGGCCATTTCCTCGATTTTATGAGCATGTACGATTATATATATACCTGCATCTTATGCGTGTATTTCACTTCTTGTATTGGTGCACTTCCTTGCCCTAAGATCATTTAAGTTTGTTGCCTTTATGATTATGATTACGATGAGACCGGAACATTTTTTTTTTAATTCATTCACAGGAAATACGATATGACTATATGATGGAAAATAATCACTTCTTCCATTAATGTCTGTAGTATATAGTTAAGAGAGAGAAAGAGAGCGACGGAGAGAGAGAGAAAAAAAAAATCCCCCATAATCTTGCCTTTATAGAAACAAAATACAGGTACAGTACTTGTAATGTGCGTATACACACACAAGCAAATAACAAACACAATACTGCGTAAGCGGTATGTATCTAATATCATGGGCACATCTTCTTTTAGTGGCGGATCGGGGCGCACCGGGCGTACGCCTCTCTTTATTTTTATTTATTTTTTTGTTATAACAAAAGAAATAAAGAGAAAAATGGGGGGGGGGGGGAGCATGTGCTTCCCTTTGAATTTGTCAAGGCGCCTCCCCTTTATGGAATTCCTGGATCCGCCCCTGTCTTTGACAATTACTTAGTACTTTCTCCTGTCATGCGTTTTTTTTTTTTCCTTAGCCATCTAGACGGCCACTGTCATTTAACTTTGTTAAGGGTAGGTGGCAAAAATAAAGAACAAAGTCACTTTGAAACTCAGCGAAGATTAACAAGATGAACAAGTTGATGCTCAATCAGGAACACATACATGTATCACAGTTACCTATCGGTGTCTCCATCGTCATTGCGTATGTATTCTTTATTTTGTTAATGTTGATCCCACCATCAGTGTCGTATAAGGAGACAAACTTCAGCGCACAATGAATGTACATGTATTTAGCCATGCAATTTGTGTCGGTAATTTACAGTTCTGATGCATGCTCAACTTTTTATGTTTCCAGTGGTTTAAGTTTCGTAAAACGACTTTCAATAATTGATGTATCGTCAGACACTATTTGTCTTGTCATATCCAGTTGAGTATAGGGCCTACTAGACTCATATTGTTGTATTTTGTATAAAAATCATAAATCTATGCATGGATTTGTGCCAACAAGGGACTATAAATGACGACATGGCGAAATCAGTGTTTCTGTGTCTGTTTCCCATGTGCACTCAGTATTATGTTTGAAAGTGTGTGTGTGTGTGTGTGTGTGTGTGTGTGTGTGTGTGTGTGAGTGTGTGTGTTATGCGTGTGTGTGTGTGTGTATGTATGTGGGTGTATGTATGTGTCTGTGTGTCTGTAGTTGTCCTTTCTCACACATAAAAGGAGTCCGGCTCCATCAAGTTTCTTGAGCACCACACAGGAATAACTCACACATATTATTTATATCTGACAAATGACAATGCAGTTCACCATTGTGCTTCAGTTCAATCCTCAAATTACCCAGTGTTTATTCATTCAAATATCAATGCACCAAAGAACTGGTAAAAAATATTGATACATCAGACAAAATGAAAAGAAAAAAAAAAAACAATTCATGGGAAAAAACAATATACTTATGCTTTGCAAAGCTTTAACACAAATTAATGACAAGAAAAATAGGACAATTTAAGATGGATAACAAATATAAATGCTTACTACATCTGTCTTCATCATATTCACTACATATAACATAAACGAGGAACTTATTAAGAAAAAAAACCTGAATATATCCTCTACAAAAATGAAATGTAATTGTCATATCTTTCATAATAAGCGCACCTTTCAATGAACAGTACCATAATTTCCTGCACAAAAATATATAATTAAAACACTGTTTAAAAAATAATTGTCAAACTCTGCTATAATGCTATCGTCAATGCTGTATTTACAAGTTTCAGCCATGAAGTACAGAAATAAGTGAAGGAAACAAATAAGAACTTTCATTTGACTCATATTATTTAGAAAAAAAAAAGGAATAATCACTCGGTAGTAAGCAGAAAAATAAACACTCATGAATACAAATATTTAAGAATTGAAAAAAAAGAAGTTAGTTTTACTGACAGTGAAACTTGCATAGACTTACATGGAGCAGAATGGCCATTCAATTATAAAGTTTAAACGTTATTTAATACAAGAGTGAAGTTATTAAAATCATGGTTACAGCAGTGTTGAGGAAAGTTAGTATGAGGTGTTAGCTGAAACATTTACACATCTTTTAAATGAAAATTTTGCACTGATTACAATTTTGTAATTAAAATATGAGCAACTATTTGCTCTCTTTTTAAATGACAGTTTTCCTGCAGTAATGATCAGTCACCCAGGAAATACGCAACAAAGACATTGACAGCAACATACAACAAAGGGCTGGCTTGTATTTGTACCCTCAATGCACTTTCATCAAAAAAGGGCATTTAAACTACAAAAATTATCATTTTTGTCATCATTTTTTATTTTGCTTCATAATCACCTTTGCTGAATCAATCCTATTCATATCACACTGACTTAACAGCAAAAGAAAAAGGAAAAAAGTTTGCTCTGTAAAATGAAAAAAAAAAAAACATACACAGCAACATACCTGAGAAGAACTGTAAATAAACATTGCAAAATCTACAACAGACTCCACAGCACCTTAGAAGGAAAAGATATACCTTTTATTGGAAAGGTTGCATCAATGGGACTGGGCAGGATCTATTGTGTTTGTGTGTTCATTTTATAGATCCTGACTCTCAAGGAGGCGGAACGCACTGCTCCAACCTCAACTATTTAGGAGAGGTTCTTGTTACGCTACTCAAAGCTAATAGCCCTATTACACTGTTAAGCCCCATAACTTTCTACAGAAAGCAAGCTATACATATATAAGCTACTTTTAAGTCTCTATGCATTTGCATGTTGAAAGCACAGTGAATGTATTACGTACTGACATCGTGTATCTTGTTGTGCAAACATTGGTAACGTCATCACGTTTTTACATGATTTTGAAATTGTAACGTGAAAGCATTTCAACCTTCTGGCAGCAGAATTGGACATCTTTGTACAGTCACCAAACCTAAATCAATAAATAGTATTGGTAGAGAAGCAAAGCAAATCTATCACTGAACAAACAGAGGCTACCAAGTTTGACTCCCCTCTGCTTCTACATTGACAATACAACAGCCAGCATTGGAATAGTCTGACTCAAATTAAAGATCAAACGGACTTAAAGGAGTGAGAGAAAACACAATATCCATATTGCAAAATTTTTTCATACTTTGTAAATACTGGAGTCCACCTCCTTTCATCTTACAACATAGCATGTGCAGCAAGATATTTGCTTTGTTCATTGCATCCATTACTTAATGAGAACTCAGTATTGTGCTTGCAAGTGGAATTCCTGTTGGAACAGGAAGTATTAATGAAATAAACACATACATAAAAGGCAAATATTGGGGAGATATTGCCATGTGGCGTCACTGAAATGATGGTTATTGTTCTTTGTTTTGTTTGTTTTTGCCTCCATCAACCAATGTAGTTGCAGAAAATATCCTTACTGGAATACACAAAACAAAAAACATGATTACATATTAAAGGTAAAAGCAAAAATCATATGCTCCCTACTTACAGCTATGTGTGCCTGATTACCAATTCCATGCCTAAGCAAGTTTACCCTTGTGTCACCATTGGACTGTCTTTCATCACACTGGTAGGACAACACCAAATAGGCATTTTTTACGTGTACCTACGACAATACTTCCAATGTCTGGGTATCAGATTGTAGGTTCTTAAAACTGGGAGCTATTTTTCCCCCTTTAGATTCCTCTTTCACAGAGCGGGAAAGATCAGTAAGCACATTTTTTTTTTTTTTTTTCTACAGCACCGGAGAAGTAAATTGAAGAACAGTACTGATAAGTCACATACAACACATGTGATACAGCTGGGGGCTGCATTCCAAATATTGACTTTTCCAATAAAACAAATGAAAACAAAACACTACACTATAAATCAAAGAGGAACACCAGTTCTATAATGTCTTTCCAAAACACTGTTATTTTGAATGATATCATTCTTTCCACTAAAAAAAAAAAGTGCTTACAAGGGGATTGGAAATTAAAAAAATGAGCAGAAAATACATGAATACCATCATAGCTTTGCATAAAAATATCTAGGTGGCATCTTAAATAGTTGAAGTAGGAAAATATTGTGCACTGACAATATACACACTCTTAGGCATCAAAAGATGCTATGCACATCTAATTAACAGACACATGATTATTTCATTAACATGATAATTCAAATAGAAACACAGTAAGAGCACCAGTGGTTTTATATTTGCAAGGTAAAAAAAAAAACAGTTGGAGAAAATTCAACATTTAACATTTAAAAAGATGCTTTAAACAAATGCAACTTACTAAACTTACTCGCTGCTACAGTCACTAGGGAAATTCTTGATGGCTACACACTGGAGCAGGTATAAACAACTTTTTACATTTACAGAACTGAAATGAATCTGACATAATGGCTATTAAATAACTTACTATTCAGTATTTCACAAGACTACATACACAAAATGAACATGATATTTACACAAAAGCACCCATTTTTTGGATCATATAGCACCATTTCATGACGCATGTCTTACAGATGTATAAACATATAGCAAATATGAAAAACAATATTTAAAATTTTGAGTCAAGACATGGTCACATCTTCACATAGTTTTCTTAGAGAAGTATTATTCTTCAACGCGATTATCTAAAAACATTCATGCTAGTCAATACACATCTCTACCATCATATAGAACAGTGATATCATCATGCCAACAGCCTTCACTCTACCTGATATGCTAGTTTGTATGAACCTGGCAATTCCTTGTGGTATATAAACGCCATCTCTTTCTCTGGCCAAGAGCATATTACCATACAGACAGGCATAGGATATCCTGTACGATATAATTATCTTCATCTTTGTCCCAGTCGGAAGGACAACAAACAATAGAAATTATCACCAGTCATTCAAATGAGTGAGTGAGTGAGTGAGTGAGCATTGTCTCTAGCATTGAGAGCAGGAATTGTGGGACAAAAACATTTGAGAGTTTCACTATGCTGCCCCAGGTACCATTGACAGAAGACAAGGACATGGTTGAACCAGAGCAAACTGGTTGTAACTCCACAAAATTGTGCTGTTTCTCTCTCTTTTCTAGTTTGTTTTGGATGGAGGTAAGTGATGACACCAACGTCATTTCCTGGCCTTGGGAGACAGACATACAGTCATATGGTCCTAGACTGGCCAATGCTACCCAGTATGCAAACACACACACACACACACACACACACACACACACACACACACACACACACACAAATTTCCTCTTTCTCTCTCACACACACAGACAGATTAACAGAAATGAAGTGCACTACTGCCCTAAATTAATCAAAACAATGCTTGCTAATTGCCAATGGTCTAACAAGGCACGATAGCAGGCAACAGAGCAGCAGGTCTTTCTTGCATAAAACCAAGACAAACTGAGTCACAAAGTGAAAACGGAACAGGCTGCGGTAGTATGTGGTGAAAGAAGATGAGATTGATTGATTGACAGATAATACACAGACACACAGATACTAGGTGAAGAGGCAGATGACATTGGAAGGATACATACTGATAGACATAAAGACAGATATGAAAGGAGGAAGAATGATTGAATGAAAGACAGATAAACAGACATATAGACAGATAGATAAGAAAGATAAAGAAAATGATACCACTTGATGAAGAGCTTAAAGTTTTATGTCTGATCAACTTTATGTAGAAAAAAAAAAAAAACAATCTCTGGAATTTGTTGATATGATTTAATGACACAGGGTGGGTAGTCAAACATACCGTCACGCAACACACATTCTGAGTTCCTTCTCACACGAGCTTTCGGCTCGCCAAGAAACTTAAGTTAGCACTGGGGATGTCTTCTGGAAAAATGCAAATGACTGTGAAGCAGACTGTTCTTGCATAGACACAAAGACATAGAGGGGTGGCATCTCCACTCCTCGGAGTTGGCCGTTTCTCTTCTCTCATGATAATTCATTTTAATCTAAGAATAAAGCCGTATGAGACACCTCTTGTTCATGCTGTGAAAATGAAACAAAAATGAAGTGTGTGGTCATCAGTGTTTACACAAGAACATAGAGGCACACTGGACATCAACTTCCTTTAAATCATGATTTCACATATTTGACATGACCTTTCCGAGAGAAAAAGAAATTTACCTTAATTTCGTATGGCAGTAACTTACAAGAATGCAGAAATTCACCAATCGTTTTGTCTTCAAACAGAGAAAGAGAATCAATAAAAGATTATGTGTATTTGCATAAAAAAATAGTGTTTTTGTCTCTTAGAAATTCACAGATTATTTTGTCTTTAAACAGAGAAAGAGAATCAATAAAAGATTATGTGTATTTGCATAAAAAAATAGTGTTTATGTTTCTTAGAAATTCACAGATTATTTTGTCTTTAAAAACAGAAAGAGACAATCAATAAAAGCTTATTTGTATTTGCATAACAAAGAGTGTTTGTTTTTAAGAATCACATACAAACAATGTAATAAATGATAATAATGTCATTCATGTAGAGACATGAATTCAAACATGTTAAAAGACATCCTGATGCATACCATACAATAAGCAGCTACTTCTTGTTGCACCTGGGAACGCCAAACTCAGTGAAGTTGTCAAACACACACTGACAAAGCTTCTGATACTTTCAAGACATTTTGCCAAGTAAAAAGAAAGCATAATGAAGCAATCTACACAGCCAGGCAATATGACTGGGTAGATGGAGCTATCTCAGAATCGATTGCAGCACAGACCCTCGTCTTCATATCTCAAGAGGTAGAGAATGCAACAAAAAACATGACGAATCTTTCTTTTGAAGAATATTAGCCAACAAATCAAAGTCAACAGTCAGAAGAGATGTCATAAATAATACAAAGACATATGAGAAACGCCATAAGGCCTGGGTACACAGACAATTAACTCTTCAGTCACACCTGCATCTCTTAAAACACAAATACTTTATGATGACATGATTCGAAGCTGAGAAACCACTGGACAAGTTTGGCAGTTATGTATAAAAATGCTATTTTATCTTAAATAAGTTCACTACATATTTCCACACTATTGTCTTTCATTTCTTAATGTTAAAAGAATGTGCAAAACCAGGGTCAAAGGTCAAACTTCAGTTCCACCTTCTGTTGTATTCTGTCCTTGATATTTGACCTCTAAGTTGACCTTTTTCACCTTGACCTGTGGCCTATTCACATTATCTATCTTGTGAAGATTAAGATTGCTAACTCGAACCGCTTTCTGAATGTCCATTTCTACTTCTTCTTCCGCTGGAGCCTTGGATGCTGCCTTGACGGAGGCCAGACTCAGCTTGCTGGCAGCTCGCTGACGGTTGGCCATCACTGGCTCTGTCCGCACCACATCTCTCCGTTGCTGGGCCCGCCTCCGGCGCCCGACCACAAACAGGACGACGAAGACGACAAGGACCACCACAACGAGCACTGATGCGATAGTCGTGATGTTCGACTGTGCCCCTTGGCCGACGTACTCCTCCTCTCCGAGATCATCCTCGCTGAGGAGGAGAGGGTGCATGTTGGTCCCGTTGGGGTTCGCGGTGCCCGCTGCCCTCTTGTCGATGGCTCCCATGATAGAACGTTTGTAGCGTGGTGCACCGTCGGTAGGTCCTATTGTATAGATTACTTGCATGTACCACTGATGCCCAGAATTCACCTAAGGGGAAAACGATATGAAAATCAAAACTTGAGCAATTTGACTTGGATGGCTCTGATTTTTCACAAAGTCACTACATCATGCCTCGAGTACATGGCCCTAAGTTTACTGTTTGACGAAGTTCATTGACATTCACCGCTGTCCAGAAAAGTTCGGCCTTTAACCGTCATTATGCCATGGAATATTTCATAATTTATTTCCATCCATTAACACACACACACATGCACACACACAAAAAACCCCAACATTACAATTACACATTTACGATGACATTTATATGGCCAGAAAGTTACATTTTCAGGTAAATTTTGGTGACTTTGACCTCGACCACTTCATTCCTATCACTTAGGTGGCTAACTGTTTATCAATTTCTATCCTTCTTACCAGTTGATATCACCAATAACACTGGACACTCTTGGCTGAAATAATATTTGAACCCCAGAAGAGTTACCTTTAACCTTGACCTTAGAATCATCACTGTCATGTCCATGCATCTAACATTCTGTTCATCTCTACCCTTGTCACAATACCACTTAACCTTTCAAGCTAAAATTAAGGATGAGAAGTGTTAAAAGTGCAGTTACCTTTGACCCTAACCTGTTGACCTCTCATTAGAATATCAATAACTGTCAATCTACTTCTACCATGTCTATCACACGATGCTTAACACTGCGGGAATTTGCCCAAAGTCTAATCAGCTAGTCAATGCTTCAAGTATTGTAGCATACCTGGGCCGTTGGTTTGTTTGTCTGTTTGTTTGTTTGTTAGTTAGTTAGTTAGTTAGTTTGTCCGTGTACAAAATAACTGAAAAAGTAGTAAACGGATTTGGATGAAACTTGCAGGAAAGGTTTAGAATGATACAAGTAACAGACGATTAAATTTGGTAGTGATCCAAGAATTTTAGGGGAATTTATGAAGGATTTTTTACATTTTGGCAGGTAGGGTCAATGAACTTGGGAGTTCAAGCTGCGTGTATTTGAGGTTTGCATGCGCGCACTAAAGTGCGTGCTCTAGTTTCTGCTAGGGTGAGGCGTGCCATGCAGCTGAGGGTTTATGACCTAATAAAGGCTTCTATATTGGGAAATCGGACGACTTTCAGCACACACTGCTATAAGTATGTATGGGTGGAAATCACCGATATCTCTATGGAAGAACAAGATCAGTGGTGGAAATGAGCTGCTTGTTTGGCTGAGGTCTGCGCTCTCAGAGTGCTTCCCTAGTTTTAACACTGCAGTTCCGTCTTTTCAACAATTCCTGCTTTGATGGCGTTGGGTTACTAGGTAATCAACTATTCCAGAATGAGGACATGAAGTGTTTATAAACCATAACTATCTTTGATGGATTCTAGGAAAAAGTACTGACAACATTTCGTAATAGCTGTCATAACCATAACTTACTATCTTTTCCCCCATGTATCTAATAATCAGATCTCTAAATATTTGAAGTAAACCGCAACCAATAACATTTACTTCATTATCAGCTAGATGAATGACATATGATACTTAAATCCCTTTCTTACTATATGATATGTCTCAATAATGTTTTTTCCCCTTTTATATCCTGACCTGTAAATATTTGCAGTACATAGTAAGCGATACATCTACTTTATTATCAGAAGAATGAATATCTATAATGAAATTCCCTTTTCAACCATACATTCTTTCTGCAGAATGTTCTGCTTCACCCTTTATTATTCAAAGATAAGTCATCTTATCTGTCAAATATAAGATAGTATTTTGGCTTGGTAACTTGCATTCCATTTCTGTCAGCTGTCAGTCAAATGAGAAATGTTTGTGTTGGAGTGGCCTGGTTAAAGGACAATTTCACCTTTAATATACATGTAGATTGAGAGAATGTAGTACATATTAGTAAAACACATCAGTGAAAGTTTCAGGAAAATCAGACAATCCCTTCACAAGTTATGAACTTTGAACTTTCATTGCTGCCATCACTGGATGAGAAAACTTCTACAGCTTGTGTTGTCAAATGCGTAGAGTGATATAAAGAAATACAACAAATTTTCACTTTTCTCACATAGTAAAGAGCACTTGACTTGCTCTCTTTTAGAAGGCAGGGGGGAATAATGTTACCCTTAAAACATGTCAGTAGCAGTCGAGGAAATGTGAAATTTTATGGAAGTCTCTTTGTAATGTTTTCCTTTTTATAGTTCTATGCATGTGACATCAAAAACTGTAGTAGTCTTCTATCCAGTAGTGACTGCACAGAAACTTTATAAATTCATAACTTTTGAACAATTTCTCATTTTCCTCAACTTTCACTGATGTGTTCTTCTATTATTGCTGCATTGACTCAATCCACATGTAAATTAAGGTGCTGTAAGTGGTGCAAACAGGTTTCACTCTAAAAAACCGATGCATTTTGGGGGGTGATTCTTTAGCCATTGTTATTGTTTTTTATGACTTCTTTCTCTTGAGTATTTGCAATTCAATGTTTTGTTTAACTCTTTATAACAATGAAATTTTACTTTGTTTTGACTCGAGATACAAAATAAATGCAAAGAAACAGAATATTGACGATAGGAGAAACAAATTAATCTTTTGTCTTGCGAAGAAATCACCACCACCACCACCACTACCACCATCATCATCACCACCACCACCACTTCCACCATCTTCATCACCATCACACCACTACCACAATCTTCATCACCACTACCAACACCACTACCACTACTACTATCTCTGTCAGCTGCTCCTTTCATACCTTGTAAAGAGGATCTACATTCATGGTGAAGCCATCAACACCTGGCATCTGACTGACTGTACGATATACCGGGCTGCTGCCTGCAAATGTGGCGTCGAACGGAACATCATTGAAATGGGGGTGGACCGCATCAGGGTTGCCCCGATCCTGAAAAAAAAAAGAAGAAAAACCATAAGAGGCATTACAGTTGGAAAAGATCAAGTCTACGTAAGATACTTGTAATAGTCTCGAGTGATCATCATACCAGATACAGTCATCATCTCAATCTCAACTTGTCACCACACCTAGCATCCCACTCTCGGTTTCCATGGAAACTCACCAGCAGCAGGAACCTGTGTTTGAGGTGGACGTTATCCTGCATGCACCCAAACTGGGGGCCCTCCTCGTAGACCGTGCCTGAGGGGTCGTAGTAGGGCACGTAGCCATCGTTGCCCGTGCAGATGAAGAGCTTCTGGATGGTGAGCCGGTAGGCGCGGTCCAAATCCTGGTCCGGATTCCACAAGACACGCCCAAAGATGGTTTGACCTGTCGCAAAAGTATAAGGTACCAGCAACCGATCAAATATAGCATCACCATTTGCTGTAATTTTGAATTTTATGGAGGTGTTACTGCATCTACAATGAATGATTACAAATGGTGATGGGTCTGTTGGTCATTATATACTAGTATCATCTGAAAGTTCAAGGACAACCACGAATATATCATCAGTTCCTTCCTGTCCGACCCCTCCATACACATTGATATGTTCCAGTGGTCTAAAAAGCTGTCACAATAAGGTTGTGCATCATGCTGCCGGATGGCTAATAGCTTTGTGACAATAATGAATGAGTGCATGGAAAAAGCAGTCACATCCATTCATTGTTGCCAAAGTGTACACATTATAAAAAGTTCTGCACTGGCAACCACGACATAACTTGTACTGAACACCATCAAACTATACATCACATAGTCAATATTCACTCTAATGTTCCTTTGATAAACATATGAACATGATGGATGCAATCTCTAGGAAAAGACCATGTTAATAAGTCACTGATTAGCTAGCAAAGACCTGTGCTCAGGTCAAAAAGGACCCTTCCCCCCCAAAAAAAAGAGAAAAAAGAAAAAAGAAACCTGTTTAACAAGAACAGCACCACAGCCAATGAGGGTTTCTTGTAGTTTTAAACAAAAATCCCTCATTTCATTGTCATGAGAATCAATTATTAAAAAAAAAAAGCACTATGTCTGGTTCTCTGAATTTTATGACAGGCTCATAGAGACAGTGCAAATCATCCATACTACGGATCTAAGGCTTGCCACATGGGACTGATGTAAATATCAATTCTCCATGATCACCATGTATCATGACGACAACACATCATCACACTTCACAACAGTGACAAAATTTGTCCATACATTTTGACGGAAAGGACAAAAGTAGCTCAGTTGCTCAAAACACAACAATCTGTGCTGTCGGTGCAGTGTACTATCGTTTAGTTTAGTTTTTGTTTTTGCTTCTTTTTTTTTCACAGCAGTTGGCCCCCCTGAGGTAGCGCATCAATGCTGCGGTTTATCTACCACAAGTGGAAGCGATTTGATAGGAAACAGGATATTTGGAAGGATAAATGATGAGCTGATGAGGAACACTCTTAGCACACCTCTTGGAAAGTTGCCAATGAACATAAACTGTCACATTATAATAAGGCCTCTTCAAACCTCTACTTATTAACCTTCTAATGGCATAGTGAGCAAAAAACCAAAACAAAAAGCCTTGGAAAACATAAACTCTGAAGCCACTTTAAGCTTACAGATAAACAATATTTGGGTCAAGAAGGAGTCTTACTAACAAATGCATGCCAGGTTTACAGGTAGCAAACTCTGACCTACTTTCCAGAACTGACTGCTTATCAAGGAGCTCTTGTGCAGACGTTTAGAGGGACGTGATATTATCTTATACCATTACATTCATTCCACTTCCCATGCCCACCACAAATAACACACCCACCTTGCAAACGATCAAAACGTTTTGATTTAAATTTCTTTCAGATCCATCTAAATCTGCATTCTCAATTGCCTACCGACTTTGTTTCTCTCCTTTTTTTAATACTTCACGATGCATCATTCAGAATTCACTTTTTTTTCCACTTGTCTCTCTATCTCCATGATTTCCAACCTTCTCTCCTCTCCATTTAAATTTTCTCCTCTGAACCCTTTACCTGATTCTCACTCTATTCTTCCTTAACTGTTCCTGTCTCCTATTCTCCCGTCTCCACTGATTGATTTACAACCTCGACTTCTAGCTCACCGCTGCCGGTTGACTGTCACCATTTGCTTTCCCCTACATTCTCCCTATGTCCCTTCCCTCCTTTTATACTTTCCACTTTCTAGGTTCTTCTTTCACCAAATTACAGTCCTTCCAAGGACTACATACACACACTGTTACCACAAACCTCTCTTTTTCATCCCCCCCCCCCCCTCCATCAAACAAAATGCATGTTTCAAGTCTGTCTACAACGCAGGTTAATTTTTATGGCAAACATGAAATTCTAGACTCCCGATAGTCAAATAAAACTGCCGGCTATAAATGATCAACACTGGGAAAACCTCAGCGTTACTGTCAAGCTCACCCTACTCCTACCAGCATACTATTAACAAAAACACGACATCACGGCAAATGACGGGCACAAGGTTTTGTAATCATAGTGTTGGAGGGGGTGGGGGGGGGGGGATGGCAATGTTGATCTAACTATACAAACTGTCCACAGGTTGCTTGGTTACGATCCAGTTTCATCAAGTTTTAACCAGAAATAATGGTATGCTCTTGAACTACTTGCCAGAGGGGGGAAAAAAAATCATTCATTCTATGCCTGCCAAATTTGCCGAGTCAGCAAATAGGATGTGTGAACTTTGTATCATTCCAGTGCTTGCTGAGGTAAAGTAGAAACTGATGCAGATCACTGGCACCAGGTTGTACAGTAAAACCTTTGTGGTGACGGACTTCAGGAGATTACAAATAGTAGCAATTTGGATTATCTTTATTTCCATTCAAGGAACTTGAGTGATGTTTACATATTTGTAATGAACAGATTTCAGAAATTCCTACGACCATTAACACTTCAATGTGTTTTCTCAGAGATAAAAGCACCATTACAACTTTTGTTTAAAGATTATAAAATAAAACAAATATAACATGTGATCATTAACCACACCTTAGACACATATTGAGTTTCAATTTCTGCTTTAATATTTCTAAAACTTCCGCAAAATGTTAATCCAGACTTCTCCTGACTCCCAACACAACTAAAAATTCAACTAGGCTGTTTGATCTATCCCCAAGGATTTGTCTACTTAGATCTTAGCCTACAAAAGATGACCTCGTGATTTCAAGTTGCAGCTGATTTGTCTTTACAATTTAATAGAAAAGAAAAAAGGTCAAGATCATCCTCTATTATCACTGCAATATATGCAGCTGAATAATCCACATAGGACTTGCAATACATGGCAACCAAAATTGTAATCTGAAGTCTCAATACTAGAGATGACTGGGACGAACTTGTTTCAATATCAAAACATAAACATGAGTAAGATGTCACAAAAGGAAAATCTGAAATCTGAATGGGTTGGATTGTTCCACCATGCAGAAAAGAAATTCAGGTACTGCTCCCCTGGCCCATGCATACACACACTGAAACACAAAGCTGCATACACAAGTGACGGCACAAACAAACTTTTGAGGTCACCCTCAACTTGAACAAGGCCACTCACAACAAAGACATACAGCGTGACAGACGTCAAGCTCAATACTTTACGGAAACAAACTTTGACAAAATTTTGATGATCGGAAATTTGACTAGTACGCTCGCTGACGTAACATAGGAACATCACACATTTGCCTCCTCTTTCCCACCCCACCCCCCCCCCCAAAAAAAAAAGAAGACTGACTTCCCTTGCTAGTACAAGCCCTTGTGGTATAGTGAGGAACTGACACACTTTTCATACCTCAAATTCACTGAAAAATCATAAAGAAAGAAAGGTCTACCTGTTCCTGTGATGCCAAAAATGGAATCTGATTTTTCTCTTAAATGGGGACATATACATAAAAAATAAGTAAAATAATGCTATGATATCAAAATTTCAGTTTTTAGGTCACAATGAAAGCGTGAAATATTACCTAAAAGGGTATGCCAGAAGTATTGCAATCTCAGAGCATACCCGATCATGGTTGCTATGTGACGTTGTTTGATTATTCTATTTTAATTTATATAACATCAATTACAGTAAATAGGGCCATAGCAGTATCCATCGCACAAGAGTCAACTGCATGTGCAGCTTATAACTGCATGCGATTCAATACTACTGCTACAGCACATTTTGGTTATCACATACTAGTAACATTGTACCCACCCACTACTACAAAACAGGGAGGGCACTTCAGGAATAAAAGTCATATGCATACAATCAAAATCATTTTACACTTATGATCTCAAAATACTCCTAACACAACTCATCATCCTGGCAAATTGCTTTGGCCAGACAAGTTTCTTGGTGGAGCTTTTTGATTGTATGGCAAGCAAATTCCAAACCATGGAGGATGAATTGTGAGCCCTTCTGAGGGCTATGTTTTGCCTTTGAAGGGGAATGTACACATACAAAGTTCAAGGGCAGCTTGGTCTACTTATTGAATGGCTCTTTATTTGCTCCAGGGGATAAATCAATGATAGATAGCCAAGCACATTTTACAGATCCTGATAAGAGGTATATCAATCTCCCATCACATCTGATCTTTACAAATCATTGTAAATGCATATGCTCTGTTGTCTTTTCAATGATTCTGAATTACTTATGTTACATAAAAACACTTAAAACAACTAAAATAATTCTATTTATGTCTTGCAGCCAATGCACAACCTTAGCGAAGTTTTGGGGTTTGATTCTGTTTTGATAGTTCTACTTTTCCTCTTTGAGCTCTTGGATTTTGATAGGTAGGATCATTTCAATAAATGTTTGATGATACTTGTATCAGGCCAGGTTGATCAAGATTTTGCCAAGAAGCTAACATTGAGTTATAGAGACATCATATACATGTATTTGGTGCCAGCATGTGAAGATTTTGTACGTATACCATGCAGTGTTATCCATTCGCAACAGTTCAATAATACAGTACTCACATCTTACAATATGCAACAGGTAACACAGCTCTCTTTTTTTTGGGGGGGGGGGGGGTGGGGGGAAGAGGGTAAAGTTCAGGGACCCTCTCAAAAACATACATTTGAAAAGAGATCCTCTGTAGTCCATCTTGGGTTGGGAGGGTAAAGTTCAGGGACCTTCTCAAAAGCTTAACCCTAAGAAGACTGGGGGGGGGGGGGCCTAAAAGGACTAAAAGGCCCCCCCCTCGACATTTTGTGCGATTACTCGGCAACGCGCATTGCTTTCACCGCGACGCTCTATGACTTTTTTCTTTTGAGTTTCCCGCACATTTTGACACCAAATTTGTGACGCCCAGGGGTATGGTTCTGATGTTATGTAACTTTTTGTATGTGCACATCGGACTGAAAATGGCTCCAAAATGTGATTTTGTGTACAAAGTGAATGCAAATTGATATTTTTCACATGGTTCATATAAATATGCTTATTTTTACTCTCAACGGCTGAAATCAATTTGTTTTAGCAGTATTGTTCTTCAAAAACATCTGACATAAAATTTTGCTGAAAAAAAAAGACAAAAACAAAAGGTCAAAAAACAAGGAAATACATAAGAAATTCATAAAACAATAAAATACATAAGAAATAAAGTTTGATATACAGATTTTTTTTTTTCAAGTACATTTGCTAAGAATGCCACAAAGAGTATTTGGACAAAAAATTTGCACTTTTAGAACTTTATTTACTGATTTATAGCAAAAAGGTCTGATTTTTGCATAAATTAGCATAATTAATTGATATAAAATAAAAGAAGACTATTTTGAAAAATCTAATTATGTGATCTTGTAGATTACATCGCACACTACCATTGTGCAAATTTTTGCGGTGATCGCGCGATCCACGGCCGAGATCTCAAGGGGGGGGGGGGGGGGCCCTTTAGGCCCCCCCCCCCCCCCCCCCCCCCCCCCAGTCTTTCCAGCTACCAAAATACCCCAGTCTTTTTAGGGTTAACAGATCCTCTGTTGTCCATCTTGGGGTGAGAACCTTTGTCAAAAGCATACATCTAGCTTTGCAGAGAGTTCTTCTGTAGTCCCTTTTGGGTGTAGAAGGGGGCAAAAGCTTTGGGACCTTCTGAGAAACGTATATTTGGACATAGCTCCTCTGTAGTACATGGGGGGGGGACATAATTCAGGGACATTCTCAAAACATACCTTTGGAGAAAGCACCTCTGTAGTCCATCTCTCCAAGGGTCATGGTGGCCTCAATGGGGTTCATCATGAACACCTTCTCATTGTTCATCAGGTGGAACTCGGTGTTCAGGGAGTAGACCACTGGCACGGGGCGATTTGTTTGCTGGAATGCTATAGGAACCACAAACCTTGAGGGGAAAAGAGAAAGAGGGAGAAGAAGGAGAAGGGTAATCAGTCATGTCATACCTGCCAACATTTCAAGATGAAATATCTTACTCGTGGATTGCAAAAATCTTATTTTATATGCAAACTGAAGTTAAAAATCTTACTTTCAGTCAAATCTTCAGAAAATACACATGAAAGGTATATCTACATATTTTTTAAAAATCTGATTTCTCTGACAGAAAATCTGATTTTGCTATTTTTAACGTAAAAAATCTTACTGAATCTGATAAAATCTTACTAGTTGGCAAGTATGTCATGTACAACACACTCTGGGCCAAAGAGCTCTTTTATTTCCAGTACGTAGATACACAGAGTACATTACAACTTGGATAATTGAGATCCTACAATCACAATTTTGTTGTTGTTTTTGTTGGGTTCTTTCTTCTTTTTTTTTTTGCTCACATATCATCTCACATAATTTTCATTGATTATTTCACATTGCATACATTCTGGCTACTATGGGAAAATTCTGAGTATAAACTTTGCCCTGTTGTCATTGTGACAGATTTCTGACAATGACAGTCCAACGTTCTTGTTGCATAAATGTAAACATATGAAAAGCATACACCAACACAACTAAAACTTTGAATACATGCTCAAAATTAGTGTTATTTATCAGTTCTCTTTGTGTTTACTTCATGGCTTTGTGACATGTTATAACTTTAAGAAGTTGATTTTAGAATAATATTTCTGCAAGAATTTCTCCAAAAAAACACTCATAACACCCTCAATGGGGATCTCATGGATTCAGTCGAAAAGTTGGCTAGGGGGCAGCACTTACTTTTCAGGTGGGTGTGCCGTGCACACAATGGGCAGATCTGGAGATGGGTTGTAAGACTGCGTCGGAGTGGCTGTGCATGGAATTAGCTCGATGATGTAATCGCCAGAGTAGTCCTAGGGTAGTGGTAAACATGCAGCAATCGGATCAGATAAGTGAGAGAATGGAGAAGTGCAAGATAAATAATGTTACGTAATCACTCGATAAATGTTGTGATATCTTATTCGTGATAGGGACTGCTGATTCATGGTTAACTTGTGTCTACAAAGAGAAAAGTCATCGAAAGGTCATCACGTTTTACAAACTTCTTTGCAACACTTGTGGGATGATTCCTCATATATGAATTTGATTGCTCTTGTTGAGCAGGAAAAAAAAAGATATGACTGCAGAAAATCCATGCTCACTTCACTGCAATATCTAAGAGTAATTTTTAAAGCACGACATAAAGTGATAACAAAAGCAGAACTGTCAAATTTGCTAATTGCACAGAACAAATGGGATCACCAAAATCTGGTTCCCCTTCATCCAATAGCCTGAACTTCATGACCATCGAGAAGACATAACAGATTACCAAGCACTTATCCTGGTAAATTTACTCCATGCAGTACATTAAGTAGCTCCACTATGCGACACAAAATCCAGTGATGATATGAATGATATAAAAAGCTCTGATTTCGTGCAAATCAGTTATCTCGAGCATTTTCACAAACAATAGCACATTAACCTTATATGTCATGCCTCTTCGATTGGTCTGTAAGCACTGGATCAAATTACTAACCATGCTAAACTTTTGTTCTGCCGAACTAAGATTATGAATGACATGGTGATGCTCACAGAAAAAACAAAACAAAATGCCTCTCACACCTTTAGGGTGGAGGCATAGAAAGCCTTTCCTCTGGCACTTGCAATTAATTTGATGGTCAAAAAATTCACCAGGTTAGAATGCAATGTATATTTCAGAGCCAATTTGGACCAACATGACGAACACTTGGTTAGGGGAATATCTACATTTACTGAATGAACTCTATTATACAAGAGAACAGAAGAAGGTCTAACGCATAATTGGCTTGCAGTTTTTTTCTCACCTTCCTGTTGTATGCACTTGTGGCCCGCCAGAGTTGCTGCGGGCTGTCAAAAGTCCCTTCACTCCAGAGGAGCTCCAACTCAAATGCAACACCAAGCTCGAGGGGTGGGACTACACGTGACTTGTAGTTGTCGAGGGTGTGATGGTTGATGACAAACTGACCTACACATGGAAAATAGTCAGAGTACAAAATTGATACAGATATTTTCTGCAAACAACTTTTCTTTAAATATTCCTGCAGCAGTATGTAGTATAGTTATGAAGCAAAGAAGTTTTTATGTAACTTCTTTCCCTGTCATCTTGAGTAATTGCACTGTTCTAATTATAGCACATTCACAATTTTTTTTCTACAGTCAAACTTACTTATTACTAAAGTCGATCTCGCATAAGTCGAAAAATAAGTCGAAGCTCTTTTCAAGTCCTTTCTCTTATATTCTATTGATTTTAATCCCTAATAAGTCAAATTTTTCTAAGTCGAAGCTATTTCTTCAAATCCAAATAGATTCGACTTTAGGCAAGTTTGACTGGATTTTCCTTTCCCTCACAACACACACACACACACAAAGATACACACAAAATGAAGAGAAATTTAAGGTTATTCATAACAGAACAATCTGTGTGTCTGAATCATCAATTTCATTGATTATTCATCAAGTCACTGTTTGGAGACTTGTCCCTACCTCTAAATTTGGTGGTAGTCTTGAAATCAATGACAAGGTTGCCATTATCTCCAATCCAAATCCGAAGGACTTGAAGTCGGCCACTCAACACGCTCTCCGTTTCAAGGCCAGTGCGCCACAGGATTGTACTGCACGGGGATAGATAAATCAATGAAATAGTCAAACTGTTATCACAATATAAAGGTGTTGAATGTCTGTTAACACATCACTGGGAAGAAAGAATTGTCTATTCACAGAACTACCAAGTCAGCACTGGAAACAGAGGGAAAGTCACCTTTTTGCCTACTGAATGAATTAAAAAAGATGTGCTTATGTGAGGTACAATAAAGATACACTATGCTGTAACAAGCATGACCCATATAAAATCCTTAAAATCCTGACTACCTTACAAGGATGTCAAAAGACCTTATCAATGTCTACATCTATTTTGTCAATAAGATGCAAAGGATACCACATCTCAAGGCCTTTCAAATCAATCTGACTTTGATATTTATTGAATCCTCCAAATGCAAATGTGAGAAGATCCCAGTGGCATGATATACGACGATAAAGTCTGTTCACACTCAATGATCAAGTGCCTGGTATTCCAAAGGTTGCTTTATCCTCTTATCACCCAAGAAATTCCTGGTCCAGACTGGTCCAGACATACCTGATCCAAAGTTTAAACAAAATTGACTCTAACTGTAAACAGCTAACCTCTAAGCTGTCAAATTGTTAAAAGCTGGGTATAATACACTCATAATTCATGGATAAAGTGTTATCTTCTTGACTTCATCCCAATTGAGTCCAGTACTCAGAACAGTACTGATCAACAACCCCTCCCTGAAAGACGGAGAATAAAGAACAGAAAAGCGGAGATAATGTCTGAGAGCCGAATATCTGCATGATCAATGAAAGAAAACACCTGACTTCAACAATGAACATTTGGCAAACATGGTGCCTATGCAGATCAGAAAACAAACACTATTCTTTTGTCGATTACCCACTAAATCTCTTGTTTATCTTATAGTGGTGAGAGACTGGAATGACCTTCAGCCAACTGTAGATGACATAACATAGCCGTTGTTCCGACTGACCATTGCACGTGACTGCTGAGATCACACAAATCACACGCTTGCATGGAGAAACAAGTTTGACCTACTACACATCAGCTACAAAACTCATGCAAAAAAAAAAAATGGCTGTCACTGATCCCACATGAAGAGTTCACTGACACTATCATGCACTCTGGAATTTAGAAATGAACCCTATTTCACCAAATGACACCACTTTAGGGGTAGGATACAGTCCACTCATTGTAATCAGTGCATTGGCTTATACACCAAAGTACATTGTATCACTGAGCTATGACTGCACTTCTGAACGATCGTGTAAACCTCTACACAGACACAATCAAATAATTTGCAAGAAAACCTTAGATAACAGGGATGACCATGTCTTTGCATGAAGTCTGCAGAGTCAATCATTGTATGCAGTGTTTGCAACAGGAGACATCATACATCCTTCATATCTTACATTGCTATGCCTCTTAATGATTACAGAAATAGTATTAACGTTAACCCCTACTTAGAACACGTGGGATTCTATTGTTTTCTTGCTCTGATCGAGACGACACTTTGGATATTAGCAGACAACAACAGATGATAAGATGGCAATACCTGTAGAAAAATGAGAACTCCATTTCAGTCCTGTGATCCAGCGATGCCCAACCTGTTGGGGCCATGACGTAGATGTAGGAGACATAGAGTGGTACTGTGACAGTTAGGAAGCTCTTGTCGCCATTCCGCACCTCAAAGTCTGAGCTAACGGCGCCCCCGCACAGGTCGATGAGTTCGGTCATGTGGTAGTAGGCATCAAAGGTCCACGTGCAGCTCTTGAGATTGAGGTTGTTGTACAGCCGGAGCGTGCCCTCCTCCCGAACATTGGGGTCGAACTGGTAGGGGTAGTCATAGCCCGGACCCATGACCATGCTGTCGTAGTCAACAGTGTCCAGGAAAGAGTACTCCGCCAGGCCGCTGCCCTGGTCGGTGTTCACAAGGTTGGAACAGATGTGGGCGGAGCGGTAGACAGGCTCCGTGAGGAGGAAGCGGATGTTGTGGATGGGGATGGTGGAGATGATGGGAAGCATTCCGTCCTGGTGAGGGACCTCCACCGAGACATGGAGAGTGTTCGGGTGCTCCTCTTCTTCCGGTCCGATGTAGCGGAGATCGGCAATGAAGGACTGTGCCTGGAGACCCCGCGAGACCCCTGCCGTGACGGGAGTGTGACAGATGCCGTTGTCTGCGCCGATGGTCACGATGTTGCTGCGTAGCGGTATACCAGCCCGCCCTCGCATGTCATAGGGTTGCGCTACACACCGCACCTGGAAGTGTCGGCTGAAGTAGATGCTGTCCAGGACCTTGTGCTGTGAGCTGGTGAAGGGCGTGCTGTCAACGATGCGCTCAAAGGGTGAGCGTGTTCCCTCGTTATCCAGAGGGGTGGATACCTCCCAGTTGTAGCGGATGCTGGAGATGTTGATGCCCGAATCAAGGCACATGGAGCGAGTCATGGAGTACTCAGGGAAATGTGGGTCACATGGCTATGGGGGAAGAGAGAGCAACAAAAATGTGTGACTGGAATTCACTCAGGTTAACCCTAAAAGAGTTAATGAACGTGATACACAACTGGAACATAGTACATTTCAACAAGGCATAAGTGGGGTCATGTACATCAAATGGTGAACTAAGGGATAGATCCATGCAAACACTGAACACCAATGACGATCACAAATGGTGAATGTTACACATAACGTTTGGAGGAGACATAGATGCACTGATATAACACATATACATGAATTTTACATGAAAAATAACTGATACCCAGAAATAAAACACCAAATATATCAGAAAATCAAAGTAAGAAAATCTGCAACTGATGGCATGCAACTTTCTTTACTGAATTCATGCAAACCAAAAAAAAAAAAAAAAGTATACTCATTTTGTATTGCACAGTATATCTACAAAACAACTTCAGCAAACTGATAACCATAAAGCAAAGATGAATGACATCAACACAAATTTCAAATATTGGAATGACACATCTGAACTATAAAAGCAACATCTTACCAAACTGCTTCAATTCCAGATGTATGTTTTAGAGAGCATAAGATACATTTTTGGTGACTTGAGACATTCCAAATTATTGGTTTTGTGTACTGACATTTTAAATATGCATACTCGACTTTGATAAGCATTGTGAAAATACATATGAATGGATGATTATAGTTTCAACAGCTACCATTTCAATCAAGAGTAGTTGGCAGTTGAAACAGTAGGGCCTTATAAATCAATTCAATATATGCTACAAATGCTAGAAGTCAGAACGATACAGAATTACACATATTTCCAATGAACATTGTGCCCAAACAAATTCAATGAATTGATCATAGGGAAAGTCAAAAACACTCAATATGACTGATTTGAGTGAAATCTTTCAGGTCTCATGGACACCTGTAAAGGGTAGAATCATATTTCAGTTTTTATTTTTATAGAACAGGGCAAAATGGCATTGTTTTGACACTGTAATTCAATTGCAAAAGCAGTTGGGGGTGGGGAGAGATATCAATACTTTTTGCAGATGGTGAACAAATGTGTTCAGTAAACACCACAAGAGCACAGAGTAATTTCTTAGACTTACCGTACAACAGACAAGCGGGTACCCCGGAGATGGATCAGTGTCTAGAGCTGTGGCAATGTTATCGTAGTCCATTAGAGAAACCACCTGAAATATACAACAAAAATAAAAAAATTACAACTTCCATGTCACTATTGAGACTTCATCAACTCCTCCGTAAGTTTGAAGGGAATTCCTCCGTAAGATTGCTTAAAAAAAAAACATCCTCATGAATTATTCCCGAAGTCAGAATGTCACCTGTTTGACCATTAGATAATGGTGAAGACGGAAAGGTGATGTATTTTAAACACATCAAAAATTACTGCCATGATTGGAAGACTGGTGCTTCAACCACAGGTCACCATATGAATGACCAATGGTGTTCTGCAAAATAACAGTGACTAACTTTTATGACTCATGGAGAAGGATTTGAAGCAATCATTTAGGCATGGCCCAATTTCACATGGTCAGCACAGTGTATACAGACACAACTTTGCCATTTAAGTTGCAGAAATCGATGTCTACAGTAAACTGATTTATGAAATGAAATATATTAAAGTATCGGAAAACTATGACAATACAAAATCCTGAATGGGCAACAGGTCATCACATCAACCTAATTGTCTGGCTTAACAAAACTAGCGGAGACACTGGTACTGGACATACCACTGGCGGTGCTGGGAGGACAACACTGCCCGCTGCCTCCTCGTCAATCACAGTGACTGTTGCCACGTTGACCGCTCCCAGGAGGGCATTTTCCGGCTCGTCTGGTCCGAGGATGATGGAGAACGTCTCGTGCCATTCCATGTCTTCATTGTAGAGAATCTCAACTTGTATGTCAATGAACTGCACGCCTGTTGGTTGTCAGGGAAACATTCACTATTTTTTTACTTCTTTGCACATTAGAGATTTCTGTGAGATTATGTGTATGCTATCTTTTTTTTTTTTAGTTTTGATATTTTGGATTGGTTTATTTCATTTAGTGTAAATATTTTTTACATATCAATAATATATTTGTACAATTTTGTTATAAAAAATTGGGAATTCATGTAATATAACTACATGCTCTCCTATGTGGCTTGAAAAAGTGAGAAAATAGGAAAATTGATGGCGTTGTTTCAAGTACAATTATCTAAAGAAGCATCTGCATATATTGTAGATTGAACACAAGAAGTGCAAATGAACAAGCTGTATTGCCTTTATTCTAATTTGCTTGCAGAACTTATCATTGTCCAACAAATGATGTAGTACCAAACAATTAAAAACATTATACTGACATGGTACGAAATATGATTAGCTTTTAACTACTAATATTCTTTTTTTTTTTTGGGGGGGGGGGTGTTGGGTGTTGGGGGGGTGTTAGGCTAGTATCCTTGCAGTTTTTAGACTCCTACTTTGAATGGGCACACTGAAATGTGATTTGCTCCTCTACGTGTCTCATTTGTCATTCGTTTACAGTCTTCTCATCTCACTGGGTACAAGACTAGTAACAGTCAATTCATATATACCTTCACAGTCTTCACTGATAGTGCATATGACTTTCAGGGCACACTTGTGCATGCATGAATAAATCACTTCATAAGACTTCGCCTACATATGTCCTACACACTTGACTGTGATAAAACAAAGCTCAAGAATGGAAGTAAGGTAAAGGTTTACTTTGAAATGCCGATCTGAGATGCAACGCTCTCAAACTTATCTGCTGTACTGATCTCACCTGGATCGAATCGGAGGACCTTTGAGTAGGGTTCATAGTCTACGCCCGACTTGGCCGACCCGTCCCGGGTACTGCAGCGCACGCCGGAGGTTCGGTTCTGGTCACCCGTGCGCACGACTTTGATGTCGACGAACTGTGTCTGGTCTTGGCTGCTGGGTTCACGGACACTGTACGCCATACGCTCAAACTGAAGCATCGGAGCTAGAGGATGGATGTATGAGAAAAAATAAAGTGATGTCACATTTGAGGTTGAAGCTGGAAATTCCTTGTCAGTGTTTTGGGAGAGTGCATGACGAGCTCCCAGTTCAAAATTCCACGGGTATATTTGAAAGATGTGATCAGAGAATTTGTGCAACTCTTATGTCTTCTTTGGTATTCTTTTTTATTTGCTCAGTTTCTCAGATATCAATTTATTATCAATTTTGATTTATGATCTACGACATTGTTATGGAGTCGACAGTTTATACAGGGTGACACAATTATAAGCTCCTTGATACTTGTTCAGAGAACAGAGCTCGAAATCAAAAGCATCAGGAGCTGACTTTGCACATACCATCGCACAAAAAGACCACCAACATTTGGTGAAACAATTAGGTTTTTAAAGAAAAACTACAACTTAAGTACTTTTTCCCAAAGTTGCCCAAAGGCTCTACGGCAAACAGGAATCAAGGCTGAACTCTGATTCCCCAGCAAAAATGCTAAATGACATGAGGAAGCATGGCATGGTCAACGATTTAAACATCTGATGATATTTTTTTTTTTAAAGCCATGAACTTGAACAAGACCCATTCCATGGTGTTTTGAATAGAAGGGCAGTCTGATCAAATATCTAATGATAACAGCGTCCAAGGCACTTGTTCGTTCAATTGTCCCTGACATTCGCTGTCAAATGCCGGCATCACTGCCTTATGGTGGTCATTGATCTATTTGCATAAATCCGGACCTTTGCCTTGGAAGGGAAGTTTACACAATAGATAACCTGCCATTCAAAAATTCACCACACTTCACTTGCGTGACTGATCTGTCAAAAACTTACCTTTACTCTATAGATATTTGTCACGCATGCACAAGGATTTTCACAGCTTTACAAGTCTCGTCAAGACATGCGAGGTATTCAGCTTAAAATACACTCTAGTTAATAACACTGCCACCAGAACTGTGCATCCATCAAACAGGCTTTTCTCTGTAGCTTCACACGTTAAACATGTTTCCTCGAGTGCAAAGGCCAATATAGGAAGAGGATATCCACCTGGTTGCAATGTCATTTCTCAAAAGTTATTCAATTCAATTAAACTCATTTTACTGTTTATCACATGCCATTAAAGAAATACATAAATTCACCTATGTTGTACATATATAACACATCACATCTACATGGACAACTGGTGGAATAAAAATATACATATATAGCACATGAAAGAATTAGCAAAAGGTCACAAAATGCTTATCGAGGCTGATTTCATTAGAAAAACACATGCCAAATTGATGGTACTAAAAGGGCATTCACAGTTTTCCCATGTACTTTTTGTGTCTTGCCATAAATGTGAAGGTCACCTACCATCAGCATTGTCCGTGATGGTGATCAGGGATGTTCGGTTCTCGCCGATTCTGGCGTCGCAGATCTCACTGCCATATGGCATGGACAGCTTGAGCATGAATGTTTCATCACTCTCGTATGTACCATCTTCCACCAGGCGCACTGTGCAATTCTTGACCTGCGTGCATGTGATGGTCACGGAGTTAAACTTTCTCATGCTTACATTAGGTAGGTTTTGCAATCAACACTAACAGCAGTTACAATACTGGCAGACTTTAATATACATTGAAAAGGGAGGCAAGACTGCAAACAAAAAATAATCTATAACTGGATCAGATGGGAGTAAAATGATCTGTGCAGAAAGGAACATCGAGCATTTGCAAGAAACCTAAAAGGGAAATGAATGATTATGATATCAAAGCAGTATTCGAGGCCACACATGCTTCCCAGAGCCTACACATTGTAGCTTCAAAAGCTTGATATAACTAAAATCATACTTCAGAGGGAGACCTGGGCCCTGTTGCCTAAAACAATTAATGGTAACACTGTGATCAGTGGTGATCATTAGTGATTTCTTGGCTTTGACTGGATATGGAATAGTGTTGCCATGGTAGTTATCATTGATTGCAGAGTGACCATTAATGGTAAAGTTACTAAAGTTTATGCCATGGGTCACAGGAGTGAACTTGTTCATGACAAGAGGTCATTATTCAGGTCATTGACATGTCAAACTGTATGTGAAATCTACCAAACAAAATCCACAAAAACAAAATCTACAAAAACAAAGTCTCCATTAGAAAATGTACAAAAACAAAATCTACACAAAGAAATTTACAAAAACAAAGTTATTAAAAAATATCAGGTGCAGGAACAAACATTTAATAGCTAGGTTCAACTGATAAGCACAATGTGAATGTTTAATATGCTTAATTAGGAGCTATTGTTATCATAAGTGACTGTGTGAACATGGTTACTAAAAATAAATTAGAACAATACTCATAAACAAAATTCCCACCTGGCAAATGACCAGGTGGGAATCTGCTTTGTTGGAGTGATTGCAAATCAAAACATTCCTTCTATTGTTTTGACATGAATAGAAGATGTATAATTTTACACAGTGATATTCTCCAGGGAGTCTGGTGGCAGGGTGAAATGAACATTAATTTTGTAAACAAGTAGGAATGTGTTCACAGTTGTCTGACAAGCCAGATGACAAGTGTGCCCTAATTTATGGATTTCTTTTTCCTCTAAGTACCTTGTGATGACCTACTTAAATGCAACGGTTTCTTCTACAAATACATTTTGATCCTTTCTTTGTCAGGGACTATATACAGTGTTTACAATACCACAGAAAGTTCTGTACCAATCAGTTCTTGAAGCACACAAAAGGCTAATACTTGAAATAAAGTAGTTGTTGCTATATAAGGCAAGCCTCTGGCAAGACATCAGATAGTCAGGAACAACCATTATCATATTACAAGCATAGAAGTTTCCATAAGTTTGAGAGCTGTCTTATTGATAAGGTACGTTGCTACAGTCAGGATCAAGCTGAATGGTAATATACTGTACAAATATTGACTGCTTAGAGGGTCAGAGCTCAAATCATTGACCCATGAAGGATTTGACATATATGATTTGACCTTTTATCCAGATCATAACACAACTTGCCATAACATCACCAATGAATATAAACCCCTTTATTTTAAGATAAAAATCTGTTCATTAACTCACAGGTCACTTACAATAAATCAAGAGTACTGAAATGTGACGTCATAGCCATTCATTGCCATGGAAACTGGTTCTAAACAACCTGACAATAGCCCCAATATCTGTGAACACAACAGTTGCTCCAACAAAAGACTGTGATATCAATCACTTTGGTGCTCTACAAGCCTGCATTTGTAGTGACAGTGATCAATTTTTCTAGCTATCCGTACCTTTTCACCAGGAGCAAAGATAATCCTGAAGTCATCGGTGTTGAGTCTCTCGTCGTAGTCCATCATAACCTGGGCAGTCTTCTGTCGGGTGAAGCACCTGACGGAAGACTCAAACGAGATGTCGCCGGTCCGGACGACAGGCACGTGGACCACGCCCGTCTTCTCTTCCACTGTCATTCGTGTTGTCTGGAACTGCATTGTGGGTACTGAGGAGGATGGAAAATATAAAAAATCAGTTTCAGTTTGATTTCATTTCTGCATTTTTTCATGAAAATCATTCATAGAGTAACAATACATATATCAGTACAAAAGTTATCAGCAGGATTATGGGATTTTAAGGTGACATGAATTCACTAAAATCAGCTGAATTTTGCATACTAAACACATGTCATGATAACAGTCAGAATTACACTTTTCACAGAGAATAAATCCCTAGTCCCACAGGGAGGCAGAAAAGAATTACTTTTACAATATAATATACAATTATTCTTATTGACTGTCCACTATCTTGAACTCTGGAATCAAATATTTATTCTGTACAGCAGCTTGGAATCAGTCATACATTGTGCTATACAGCTTAACTGAACTGCAATAAGACATCGAAAAAGGATTAACACTATACTATAAAACCAGGAACATTCGCAGCATGAAACTTTCATGAAATGCTATTGGCATTCATTGCAATGTGTAGACAAAACCTTCCACACGCATTTTACTTTTGCAAATCTTGGCTCCTCAAGAAATTCGTTAGAGTTTCATGTACGCGAACATTTCTGGTTTTACAGTATACTGTGCCCTCAATGCTGTGAATAGAAGGGGAAAAAATGTGGGATGGGAGAGGAAAGGTCCTCAAAACGGCAACTCACCATCGTCGGCAGTGTCGTTGATGACTACTACGACCTCCGAGGGAGTGCCCAGCCTAGTGTTCATGGCCGAGCTGAGGAAGACGATGAACGTCTCGTTGCCCTCAAGCTGCGGGCTGGCCGAGTCATCCACGATGGTGATGCGACAAATCTGGACAGGTGGTGCCAAAGAGGAGGAGGAAAAGGAGGAGGAGGAGGACAAAAAATATCAGACACATTCATTGTGTGCACTGAAATAGTGCATTTGGCTCCTCTGATATGGCTGTTACTGATATTAACATGAACCTAAAATGTATTAATTCGTACACATATAAATATGACATAGACGCAACAATAATGCATATCACAAAGACAGGATGCCAACCGAGCAAACAGGATCGCAGTACTCTGAAAGCTGAAAAAGCATATTTTTGGTGGTAAAACATTGTTTTTTTTTTACTTTTCCTGCAATAGACATATGTAGTAACACCACAAGGGCACACAGTATTTTCTATTAGACTTTTGGCAAAAATTTGGTAAAATACAACAAAAATACTACAGAAAAAGAGGTAGCATTTGGAATTTCTGCATATGTTTACAGTGTATATCTTTGCCAGGATCGCTGTAAGATATGCTTTGAGACGTATACAACAATCTATACAGACAATATGAATTAGGATAAGATGAGAGGTGAGATATCTCTATTATTATCAAGAACTTCTAATCAAGATGGCTGCTTGACTATTACCTCTCTTAACATATTTTCATGTCAATTGCATGATTTTTTTTGCCTACCTTGTTTCTTTTTTTATTCATTCTCATTTGTTAAATTTAATGAAGGGTGAATAAAATATTACAAATGCTCTCACTGGCAAGACTGGCTTAAGCAGGTGTCACTGATTAATCTAAGTCCAAGATGGTGAGGTAAGTAGAGAAGAAAAGAGTCAGAATCCTAAATCAGATACATTGTATGGCATTATTATGACACTGCCCACTTCCGAGATATATTACACTCACTGACCTCTACTGTTTGCTGAGGGTCAAAGGTCAGCATGTTGGCGCTGGGCACGTAATCCTGTCCCGGTGATGCAGACTGTGGTAGAGTGTCTTTGGGGGCGCACCAAACCATGGATGTATAGGAGAGGTCGCTGCCCTGGCGATAGACTTCAATCTCCACGGTGCCGGAATTCTCGCTGAAGATGTAGTTAGGATGCCCAAAGTAGACTACAGACTCTGCAACATACCAAGAGAATTGTCAGAGCATTATTCATCTGTATATAATGCAGTTTATTCTTTTAGATGCTATGTTTTACAAACACATATACCATCACAGGATATGTGTGTGTACGTATGTTTAGCTGTTCATGTACCCCAGAGTCGCCAGGATACTCAGTAGTGCAGAAAATACTTGCCTTCCAGTACCAGGTTTATGGTACAAAGAGAGAAAGGGGGGGGGGGGGGGGGAGTGGACCATAGTAATATACCATAAATGAATCGGTCCTCAGATCAGTTTATGAAATGATTACATAACCGGGGGGTGTTTCATAAAGCTGTTCGTAAAGTTATGAACAACTAACGAGCGACTGGTGATCAGTTCTTTGGCTGAATTATGGAAATTCTGATAAGTATAGCACATCAGAACTGATCACCAGTCGCTCGAAAGTTGTTCGTAACT